>NW_001889908.1:34924-39538 GCF_000143565.1 Laccaria bicolor S238N-H82
AATAACAGATTGGACTGGAATCCCATTCCTGCCCACTCCGGGGAACACCATTCCTGCCCATTCCAGGGAACATTCCGGTGTACATTCCGGAATCCACTGGAATGGAAAACACCGGAATAAACAATTTAGCAGGGCCTTCTGCTAAATTCCATTCCACCAGAATCCACCGGAATTCCACCGGAATGACCGGATTCCTGCAGGAATAGGGGGGGCACTGCTAAGACCTCCCTTCATTGCCCATCCCCTCTCTCTTTAGCATATGCTGTATGTAGTGGAATGTATTTTGTCCTATAATTGAAATACATTATAATTTGATCTAATTGACTTGTCAATTTTATAAGGAGTTCTGAATATCTATAAGGTTTGACTTCAATAAAAATCAACAAAGGCGTGAGTGCAAGATGGGGGCAGAGAATATTTGTGGTACATGTGAAAGAGTTTGTAATGTGGTGCCGCAAGGCAAAACCATGTGTAGTTTATCCTGTGACCCAGGAACTGGGGCGCGGTCATCTGGTGCAGGACTCTGGTATCCCGGAGGGGAGGTGTATGGCTGCCTAGCTGTATAGAAAGGGTGTGACTCTGTCCACATGTGATATATGATGTGGTTGCAAAGTTAGTCTATTGTTATGTACAAGACACTATATAATGGAGAATAAACACAAGTAAATACAATGATTCTAGATCACACAAGAAGGGTAGTAGCATACACTAGCATGCCGTTACAAAGCCCCCCCATGAGATTGGAGCATTGTCCATAGGGGTGAACACTCCTCATTGTCCCTATAATCTGGATTTACCATATTGGTGATACCCCAGATCACTTGAATCAGTATTCTTATGGTAAGGTTTTCTTCAATCTTGGAGTCATTCTCCTTTCATTCGCTGTACTCATGCTACTGATCTATTCACCACTCCAAACAGTCTGAGAAACACCAGCATCACCACCTCTTAGTCTGGCTGATACATCATAGTACAGTCCTAACGAAGGGAGGGTAACATGGAACTTAGCCACAAATGGTGATCCTGGCTGGGCTTGATTTCATTTGAAATATCAGGGTGATGATTATTCGAGGTTAATGTAGGCCCAGTAACTCTTGCAAGCCGTCGTGTTGGTGATAGAGTGCTAGGAGCCAATTTCATGAGTGGCAGTATGGAGAATAACATTGTTGCATTACCCCACAGCTGTATAGGACTTGGTGTATTTTTCAAGGGGGACCATATACAGATAGTCTTCACGCCATAAGGCTGCGGGGATTGGGGTAACAGTTCTGTGGTAATCAGGATGTGGGAGATTAGTAGCCAGAGCAGAACTCAAGCAGTCCTGGAGATTCGACTGAATTACTTGTTTTCCTACAAGATGACTATTGGAGTCCCCATTCATGACACACTTTTGCGCATCTGTGAAGGGAGCTTTTAAATCCGAGGACTCTGTTCCAGAGACAAAGGGGGAGGTGAAGAACTGGACAATCCCCAGAGATACCTCTGTCTAAAGGATGACAGAATGTTAGAAGAAGTATAATATAATAAAAAGCAAGACATTTACCTCTGTACTGGTCCTGTCATTAAAGACGCACACATAGTTGTCGTCTCCATTCACCACCCAACCCGTAACACCTTCGTGGTTTCCCAAAAGAATGCGGACTTTGTCCCCTACTTTGAGATCTTTTCAAAGGGACGAAAAGGGTATGGTAGTTGTTACATCCTCCATCATTAAAGAGACGATGGCTTCGTTTTCTGTTATATCCTCAATCATTCCAAAAAGCCCCCTCAAATCTCCATGGTTGATTTTCACCTCATTGCCTGTCCAAAGGATCCTGGCTCACATTCTTGCCATTGTGTGCTGTTGGACATTGAGAGGAATGTCCGAGCAGGCGCTAAAAAGTTTGAATTCCCTTGATGTCAGTACTACATATTCTGCAGTGTACCAATCCATGTCGACTTCTGAGAAATATGCATATCTGTCAGCATCGTACAATACTCTGCGGAATAAAGACAAGCTGTTGCGCTCTTGAAAGGCCTGACGAAACCATTGCTTTGCCAGTGTTGTTACCGCCAACTTCCAGATAATTTGCTGAGTTGAGGTAAACTCGCTTTGGTTGCTTAGCTCCACCAAACTCATGAAAAAAGTGTTCATGATCTGCAGAATAAGATGTTTCACAATCTGGACATTTTGCTGTTAAAACTAAAACTTTTTTATAGATTTGGTGATCTTTAATCAAGGTCACTGAGGGTATGTCACGTTTCCGTGTGGCTTGCACCAGTGATCTGGGTTTACATGTTGCTGTTCCACACACAAGTGATCCAGGACATATCATATGAACAGGCTGAATAGCTTTCTGGGAAACAGGAAGTAGCTTTCCAATGTAAGCATCTTGGTCATCATATGGAGTTAAATTCAAACTGACAGCCATATCATTCAACTTTCCTGCAACCAGCTTGACCTTGTCATGGGGGGTTGAATCATCTTCATCCTCATCATTATATGAGCCCAATTGATCAATCAATGCCCTAGCTAAAGCAATCATCAACCCAGTGGTCTGAGTCTTGTTTTCACCTTGGAATTCTGGGTGTTGTTGTTGAAAATGGAGATTCAACAAGTCCACATTTTCTGTAATTGTGAATAAAAGGGTCAAGACAGTTGCCAAAGAGATGTTAGATCCAAAGGTTGATTCAATGATTTGAGTAAATGCAGAAAAAGATATATCTGGGAATGGGGTTTCAGTCTGTGCACCATGCACTAATGATGCCATCTGAAACCATATCAAAAGCCAGATTATAATCCAATGTTGACTCAACACAGAGAGAGTAATAAGACCAAAGCAAGTCAACCAAGAAAGAGCCACAAGGGAAAACCAAACAGAGCTACATTTACAAATTTTCACAATTTACATGTCAAAGTAATGGTTCATAGGATAGAAACTTACACAGGTGAATTCTTCTTCGACTTTGCCTTTACCTTTGACTTTGACTTTGACTTTTTCCCTCCAGATGACCCATCTGATTCCGAGGTCTTATCAGTGCCCCCCTAATTCCTGCAGGAATCCGGTCATTCCGGCGGATTCCAGTGGATTCCGGAGGAATGAAATTTGGCAGGGAGACCTGCTATTTTCATCATTCCGGTGCCTTACCATTCCGGCAGAATTTGGGCATTCCGGAATTGACACTGGAATGTTCCGCGGAATTCGCAGGAACGGAATCCACCGGAATTCGTGTTGGCTTTGTTTGGTAACACAAGGGAAATAAACAAAGAATACAACCAAACAAACTCATTCCTTTCCACCCCCCACCCACATCCTCTTCTCTGCGACGTCGACCGCCCACCTACAACAACAGTGACGACAGTGACAACCACGACGACGCCACATCAGCAAACAACGGCCACGAAACAACCGCCTGCAACACCGCCACGTCGCTATCGGTGACGTGGCAACAACGCCAAATGAGACGAGGACGCACAACCGGACGACGCTGATGCAACGTGGCAACGTACCACGTCGTCTGACGGTGACGACGTGGTATCGTCACTGTCCGGTTGATTTGGGCCACCCAAGTGAGTAAACGGCCCCCTCACCACCCCACTGCTCACCATCCAGGTGCCACGTCGATGTGGCAAGCCCCCTCGACCCCCAGTGCTCAATTTCCAGGTGCCACGTCGCACACCGCCCACAAACGTGCCCCGCCGGCCATGAAAAAACGTGCAGCGCCCACGAACAACGCCCAGCGCCCAGCTCCACCATCCTACAGCTCAGCGATGAGCGCCCACGACAACGACCACGACAACGCAACAACGACACACGACAACGACGACACGCGACAACGACAACGAGACGACGACACGCGACAACGACAATGCGACAACGACGACACGTGAGGACAACAACAACAACAATGCGACGATGACACACGACGTCGACAACGTGAGTCCCCACCACACTCTCCCCACTCCATCGGTCCCCCTTTCCACCACACACTCTCCTCACCACTCTTCCCGCCCCTCCCTCTACCACACACTCTCCCCATCACTCCCTCTGTGTCTCTACCCACCCCTTTCCTTCTCCATTGCCATGTCCCTTGCTCCTTCCTTGTCCCTACCCCCCCTCCTTGTCCCTACTACCTTTCCTTGTCCCTCTCCCCCTCCTTTAATATTACATAGTAAAATACATGTTATGTCCTTATTAAATACATTATAATTTGACCTATGAACTTATTGCTTCACTAGATGTGGGTTCTATAAGGTACTAAGTTATCAGGATAAGCTTGGAGTTGAATAAATACAGATTCAGTCACATGATAAAAAGCTGATCAGAATATGGGGGTAAATTTACATGGTTTTTCAACCTTACTCTGTCCAGTCCTATTCCAGTGGAATTCCTGTGGATTCCGGTCCCATTCCTGTGGAATCCTGTTCCATTCCTGTGGAATCCGGTCCCATTCCTGTGGAATCCTGTTCCATTCCTGCGGAATCCTGTTCCATTCCTGTGGATTCCTGTGGATTCCTGTGGATTCCTGCAGGAATGGGAGGGGCACTGTAAAGTACTGGACCTCTCGGACAACACACGGACATGTAAATATGAATAGAAGACATAGAATAGTATAAAAAGAGGATGCGCGCAG
>NW_001889908.1:40965-53290 GCF_000143565.1 Laccaria bicolor S238N-H82
AAGGGGGAGGGAATGGGAAGGGGAGGGAATAGGAGGGGGGGGAAAGGAAGGGGGAGGGAAAAGGGAGGGGGGATGCACAAAGGAGGGAGGGAAAAGGGGAGGCCCATGCACAACAATGAACACCCACAACACAACAAATCTGCCCACCCACGAATGCTGTACACCACACCAAATGAGCCCCACCATCCACAAATGCCTACCCATGACAACAAAGACCCATGAGCACAACATGCACATGACAACACAACACACACATGACAACGTGCAGGTGACAATGTGAAGACGATGAACAGAAATGGGCAATGATGAGCCCAGGTGAGCTCCCCCTCCCTCCATCATTCCACACCACCCCTCCATCATTGCCTCCCTCTATCGCTCCCCCTCCCATCCCTTCATTGCTCCCCCTCCCATTGCTCCCTCACATCCATTCCCACCTCTCCCTTCATCACTCCATCCCCCCTCCATCACTCCCTGCCTCTCCCTTCCCCCCTCACTCTCTACTCCACCCTCCCTTCCCCCCTCCCTTAACTATTGAAGTAGTATGCATTTGTAATATCAAGGATGAGGTAGTGAGTACGTGATGAGCTATCTAAATACCTAAGGGAAGGATACCAAGGCAACCAAGGAAGAACAATAAGTACAATAAGGATGGGAGGAGACAAGGAACAAGGAATCACAAGGTAACAAGACAATGAAGGGTTGGGTTGGAGAAACACGGCATGATGGTGAAGGGTTCGTCTCGGGGATGTCTTGGCATAGGGCATGGGTGTGGGATGGTTTGTGACATATATAAGCAATCATGATGAAAACTCAAAATTCAATGGTACATATGTGCATATTTTACAATCAAGCTCATCTAGTACTGCTCAACTTCATGTGTTTGATGAGACTACCATCTGGCTATGAACAAAAAAGACAAGAGTTCAATTAAAACATAAGTCACCAGGTGAGATAGAGAGGAAGGAAATAGGATTTCCTCCAGGATGCCCTCACAGATTTTTGGGGCTGTAAGTCTGTTTGACAAACAAAAAACAAAAAATTGATCCAAGATGTTCTTCACAATGGTGGGGATGTGCCATGTCCTGCATATGGATAAAAAAGGAAATTTGCCTTATTTGGTAAGGCATAGTAAGATTCTTTTCCTCCACTAGGACCATTCTACTATATAAGGAGATAAGCTGACAAATAATCTCCTTATATGGTTACCTCCTTGCCTCTGTCCTTCACTGTATAACACTCTGCATGTCCCTTACTCTGGGTGTGTCCATTTCAAAATATGAAAATATGAAAAGCAGGAATTCAACTTTTTGCTAATAAAACTGCCTTATTTGTGCTCATTCTAATTACTACCTCAATTGTTATTAGCTTTCAGTAAAAAATAGCCATGTAGCCTAGTATACTTCCCCCATGTCCCTCCCTCTGGCTGTGTCTTGTTCAAAATGTGAGAATAAGCTATTCAACTTTCTGTTGATAACACCATCCCTGTTGTTATTCTTCTATTTTTAGATGCCTTGAAAAATTGTCATGACCTCCCAGAAAACACCAAGACAATTCCTCCATCATTGTGAATGCTTTCAAAGGCATCACAAACAAAAAGAGATCATCCTTTTTGATTTCCCTCTGAAGCCCTAATTTTCCTGGCCACTATTGTAAGCCACCTGTCCAACCAAGGAATCAACCAAAGACTTACAAAAACATGTGTAGAGCCCCTGCACCCCAAACTTCTCTTCCCAAGACATGTCTGAATACCACCAAGGATGCCAGAGGAAAGAAGGCAGCTAAATTCACCAGCACTGATGGTTTTTACAACTGCTGGTGATAAGTTGTTTTCTGTGGTTGTGAATGGTCTTATTTTGTGTCTATCAATCTCACTGATGAATTACTCAGTGGTGCAGTTGATGCTGCAATGGTGGCAATCTTGTACTTTGTACAATCTGCAAAATTAATGTGATGATGCACCTGCATCACAGTGGATGTGTCAGCAAAATTCGAAACACAAAACAAAACAAAAACAAAAGCTTTGGAATGGAATGATGTTGCTTTGAGTGGCTCTGAAAGTGCAAGACAGAGGTTCCCTTGTGTTCTCAAAGTATGAGATGTAGAGTAGATACAACTCCTAATAAAAGAGAATGTGTCCAGAGGAGAGTGTGAAGTGGGAGAGTGATTGGGGACATTTGTGAAAGTAATAAGTTTCAGAGATGTGATGATGTGAATGATATGAGTGCACACGGCATGCAAGACAATAGTGAATGTTACGATGAAGCCTTGAACCGATGATCAGCTGAAGAAAAGATACAAATTGTGGATTGGAGTAGAAGTTGTATTTTTCTTTTGAAGTACAGGATTTTTGTACAGAAAAAACTACAAATAAGTCAAATGTTTGTGAAATTGAATAAAGTCGCAGGGAGCATGTGTGTTGTGAAGCTGCAGGATATTTGCATAGTTGTGAAAATATGTGGAGTGCCAAATTCATGTGTGTAGAACAAGCACATGCTTATCAGTGATCTGCTCAGTCTGCATCAAGTTTGGAATCAATGATGGTATGTATAATTTCCAATGCCCTACCTGCTTTCTGAAAGAGAGTAAAGACATCCCCTATGTATGTTTTTCCTTTAATCTCCTTCTCACTAATATTTATGTGCACCTAGCCATGGAAATTTCAATCCTGTGGTCCTTGTAGGAAAAACTGGCCAAAGATCAACACATCTCCCTTGGCCATCATTTCTATCCACCTCCAGGGATGATGGACTCACCATTGATCCTCACCTATCATCATTTGGCCCCTTGGCTTCATGGTAATCTTGTACTTGTTGACTTGATGTTCAATTTTGATGATCCAAGAAATAGATTTACCTCCCAAATGGACTGTATGCTCCAGGAGTTTGAAGATGGTAGGTTCAAAGAGTAGGTTATGTTTAACCTTATTTTTATGCACCTCAGATTCCATAAATATCACATGCCAGTAGTTGAAAGTTGGCCACACAGTGCCAGAGGGAATGTAGCTCTTGCACACATGGTAAAACAGTGGTACCTTATGCAACTAACACAGGAGGTGAGTGCAATTCCCAAGTTGCCATCATGGTGCAATGTGCAAATGCTAACCTTGACTTCTGGCCAGGGTACCAACTTTATTCACTTTTGTATCCTCCACACGCACTTTGCTAGCCAGCAGGCCATTGAGGAGATGGAAGTGCATAACCACCACCTGCCACATGAGCTGCCTTGCGCAGGAACATCTCTCCATGCTCAACACTTTGCACCTAATATTTACTCTGAAAGAGGAGTTGGAAAGCCAATCTTTGGATGATATGCACTCCTGAATATAATACATACTCAGAGGTACAACCAATCTTCAACTGCCATCCAATTTTCAATAAATATATATATATAGGTAGCTGGACCTCATTTATGGTCTCACCATCAAAGATGTACTTCTGAAGCAAAAGCTGAGATGTGATTCAACTACTATACAAATACAACTTGAAATTTACCAAAGCTACAACTCATCATGGTCATGGTACAACTCCTCAAAATGGTTGGTTGGAAAAGATCCATGGCAGTCAAATTGAAAGAGCTGATCTTCAGTGATAGAAATCAGCAGCATAAGAAATAGCTCCCTTATCTTGCTCTCATCCAAAAACTCCGCAGTTCTAAAAAGATCACAATGTCGTGTTGAAAAAAAGAAAAGGAAAAAGAACATGTTGTACCAATCAACCCTTCTTGACTTCCCTTTCCTCACTACCAGCACCTGGGTATAGCATGGCACAAAGATTTTACGAAATGGTAAGTTTCTTTGTCCTTCAATGTGAGATTATCCTTGACAACACATGCATTGTAGAAAATAGATTCACAAACAAGCCTCATGGTTTGGGATCCTAAAGGCAAGGCAGTCACCATTAAGCTGGCACTGCATGTAAGCAACCTATTATCTCTTAGCTAACAATATAACCTAGTAACGATGACATTCAGCATAAAAGTGATCTCAACAGTCTTCATTTATTATTTGAATCAGTGCATTTAATCAAAGGATGACCCCTCCATGTTGAAAGACCTGCAGAATCAGTTTTCAAGATTTTCACAGAGGATGAATTTCTGAGCATGCCCAGCGAACATGTTCAGAGATTCATCAGATCACACAACATTGTCCTGAAGACTGCGAGGTGGATGGTATAAATTTTGATGCCCAGGGCCTAGGTACTTTGAAAAGAACTGGGGCCATCATTGAGCTGCAAGGCAAGCATATTTTTAGCATAACACATTCAATAACTGAACTCCTATGCAATGCAGACCAGTCAAGCAAAGCATCTGCAAATTTACAGTCTCAGGTAAAGAAGGGGACACTGAGCATGATGCTTCAGGAAGCAACATCAGTCAATGGTTGAATTTTAAATGCTTTGGACTCCCCCATGCCTCATACTGGTGTCAACTGGAAGTCCAGCTTTGCATCTTATTGGGCAGCCTGGTCTTTGACAGAAGGCTGCTGTATGTGCCAGCAGGATGATTCTTTCCTATCATCTGACCTGTACATGTACCTCAGCCCTGGTACACGACTGTAGGAGTTGTCAATCTCACCCATCTTCCTCTAAACTTATAGCACCAGAGAACACAATGTGTTATGGAAGTCACTACTATTTGACATCTAACCTGCAGGACACACTCTTCAGTATCATTCACTGCTTCGTAGCAAACCATCTGATAACGAACACTGATCATGCTCCTTCACATTGTCTGCTGCAACACCTGATGGTGTATTTCTTTGAAGCACTTGTGTGAGAATCGCATTTACCATCTGGTATGTTTTCATTGGTGTCAAGTCTGAGCTCAATGCTCATCCTTTTTCTCAGAGATTGACTGGGCCACATCCCAGATCTTACAAAGTTCCAATCATTGGTTGACCTTCTTTCCCTGTGCATCATAATTATCCTCCAAAATGTCCTCAACCCAGAGACCTATATAGCTGATGACGCCCATGAGGAAGAACATACCTCCATTTGTTACATGGTATGGGACTTGATCTCAATGCCCAGTGAAGAATGATTTCGAGTTATCCACACACGAGGAATGGCTTACCTCATGGTTGAATGACTGGACAATAATTATCTTGTCATGAGTCCTGAGGATGAAGAATTAAGTATCATGGATGATGTCTTTTACCCTTATTTGGCAAGGGTCATCATTTGTTTACAGAAATCAAAAAGGGCAGCAGATGGCAATTAAGTCTTGGGCTTACACAACTGCTCCTTCAAGGATGTGCATCATCAGCTTTCCCTCACATTTTATGGAAGCCATGAAGTTTCAACAGCCTTGGAGGAGAGCGAAATCAATGACATTGATAGTATTGCCTTTGAGGAGCAGAAGACATACAGAATTTTTTCTGCAGGAGGAACAGGGAAAGCACAAATAGGTAAGTCTAAATAACCTTCAAATTATGAGCTGGTTGATCTTAAAACAGCAAGTAGAAGACAACTGGAACACATTTGTTTAGCAGCAGAAACTTATCAATTATTCTGTTTTCCTCATTGATACACACCTTTTCACTTGTTTCAATTGGTAGGCTACCTATCTGGCATGGCCCAAGGTTGACCTATTATTTGAATAACTCAATCATTACATTATTATTTGCAGTGGTGCATAGTGATTCTTCAAGGGAGGCTGCAACTCTGAAGCATGTGGGTATCAGCCATCTAATTTGAGATATACCAATCAACCTATAACTCCAACCACACATCACTTCCATATTCATATAAGCAGTACTTATCAGTCCCCCACAGAGTCCTGCAGGACTCACAGGATTCCTGGGGATTCCTGGGGATTCCTGAGGATTCCTCAGGACTACACTATAATTTTGGTGATTTTGTGTTGGAGGAGAAAAATTCTGTCAAGTCCTCAGGAATCCTGAGGACTACATGTCATTTAAACCATAAGTTAATGCTAAGAATGCCTCATGATAGGTAAATTTTATTGGTGAAAAATAAGATGTATTGAATGTAATTAATTAAGTATATTTACTACAATTTAACTTTAAAGGGAGGGGGGAGGAGTGATGAAAAGTGATGAAGGGATGCTGGTGGGGAGTGAGAAGGGAGGGGAGGGGAGTGATGGAGGGGGAAGGGAGTGTGGAGAGGGAGAGGGAGTGTGGAGAGGGGGAAGGGAGTGTGGAGAGGGGGAAGGGAGTGTGGAGAGGGGGAAGGGAGTGTGGAGAGGGAGAGGGAAGGGAATGATAGAGGGGGGAGGATGGAAGGGAGGGAGTGGGTGATGGAGGAGCAATGGAGGGAGGGGGAATGAAAAGAGGGGGAGAGCTCACTTACCTGGGCTCCTTGTCGCCCGTTTCCATTCATGGGGGCTGGCTGTTGTCTGTGGGTGGCGCAAAGTCGTCTGGGGGGCAACCGCCATTTGTCGACGGTGGGTGCTCATGAAAAGTGGTGGGCACTGGTCGCCGTTTGTCATTTGTGGGTGCTGGGTGCTTGTCCGTGGGCACTGGTTGTTTGTTTGTGGGCGGTGGGTNTCGTTCGTCGCCCGTTGTCTGGGCAGTTGTCTGTTGGATAGCCATATCAGACCGGCAACTCCGACACGCCAATGCAGTGCGCGCTGTCGTGCACACTCAACCTATCTAGGACTAAGTAGTATATTGTAGAGTATTCTAGTAGTTACATATTGTAGTCTATAAGGAGGGCTCGAGAGCCCCCAATTCATTATCCTTCTTGCTTTATACTCCCTCGTATTAGCTGCTCCAACAGGTTATGGGCCCCGAAGCCTAAACACACTACAAACTACTATACAACCTTATCACACCCTTAGAAGGGTCTACTGGAAGCCCAAGGGCCATTAGTTTCCAGTTAACTAACCTAACTTTCAAACACTATCAGTGCCCCCCTAATTCCTGCGGGAATCCGGTCATTCCTGCGGATTCCAATGGATTCCAGAGGAATGAAATTTGGCAGGGAGGCCTGCTATTTTCATCATTCTGGTGCCTTACCATTCTGGTGGAATTTGGGCATTTCGGAATTGACACCGGAATGTTCTGCAGGATTGACAGGAACGGAATGCAATGGAATCCGTTCATTTGTTTGTTTATTTTACTTCTGTTACCAAACAAAGACAACACTACCAAACAAATGCAACACTCTTTCCTTTCCACCCACCAACCATCCTCTTCCCCACCTCCATTCCCTCCCACCAACCATGTTGACAACAGTGACAACCATGACGACACCACATGACCCAACAATGGCCACAACTCGCCAGCAACAAATGGTAATGACCACCGCCAGCAACATGGCACCACCACCATCCATGAGCACCCACCACCACAATGACGTGGCACCACCACTCATGTGTCGTGTCGCCATAATAGAGAAAACACTATGAAAACTTAAAAGAAGTCACCTCAGCTGTGCCACACACGACTGAGCCACTTCAAACCTTTACTAAAAATCAGTATTAATCCGTCTGACCTCTCGGACAATGCACGGATGTGTAAATATAAATAGAAAACATAGAATAGTATAAAAGAAGGATGTGCGCAGGCTGAAACACAAGGAATTATAGTGTTTGGAAGTCTGGTCTCGTGACTGGAAAAAGACCGTAACCAGACCGGACCAAGACCGCAAAAGACCGGACCTGCGGTTATGGTCTTTTATTTTTGAGATGTAAAGACCGCAAAAAAACCGGTTAACGTGAACCGGTCTTGACCAGTTTGGACCGGTCTTTTGTAGCCCCTTAAATACCCTTTAACACGCACCCAAGAACGTACGATTTGGTAAAAAAAACGAGAGAGATATGAATTAAAATGTAAATTACTTTTGGGAATAATAGATGTACCAGACTTATTTTATAGAAGCACCAATTCCTAACGGAATTTGACGTTCTTGGGCTCATTTTAAAGCTAATAGAGATGTTAATAAATTTACCGATTCATAACTTTAAAATATTAGCCTAAAGACCGGTCATAAACCGGTTAAAACGGATGCAGACCGAAACCGGACTATAGACTGCAAAAAGACCGCAGACCGCGGTTTTTTGCGGTCCGGTCTGGTCTTTTGACTTCTGGGGAAAAGGCAGACCGGTTACGGTTACGGTTAATGCCCCTGGGCATCAAAAAACCGGACCGAACTGGACTTTCAAACACTAAGGAATTATCCCCTCTGTTGACCAGCTGTCACACTCCCAGTAGCATCTGAGGTAGTGGATAAGTTTGTAATCAATTTAAAGGACTTTTCTTCACAGACATAAGTAATGTGTGCCAAGAACCAGCATGTTAAGTGGGGATCACTGAGCTTTTTGAAGTTAGTAAGAGAGCTCTTTACTACTACTGAGGAATCCAAGTGAGCATGCTTGAAGAGTCTTTAAGACTAGTTTAGATTGAATCAGAGGCATAATAAAAGCTCAAGGGAGTTACAAAAGTCTACAAAGCACTGTTTCCTTGTCATTTCTTCATATACAGTTAGAACACAATCCCAGAACACTGAGATAGTCCCCATAAAAGCTGTTTCCCCTTGAAGACTATCAAGTTTCGAATTTTATACTTGTGCCTGCATGCAAAAACAATACCATTTGTTCCAAAAGGTCTACTAGACTCAGACAAGTGATATAAAATATACAGAATCATTTCCCCAAACTTCTACTTTAAGTTCTAACAAAACAAGTGTGGTAATTCCATTTACCATATGAACCCAAACTCGAAGTACCAAGCATGTACCTGTGGTGATAAGTGTTTAAGGCGTTAGCATGTGTGTGTGTTGTTTAGGTGTTCATGCATCTTGTCAGCATGTCCAATTGCACTTTCCTCACTCCTGCGTGTCATGGTCTTCTCATCTGGAGCCCACTGCAAGGGTTTTCTTTTGTTTTCTTTTTCAATTAAAACTTCAAAAAAAAAGCTGTTTGAATCAACCGAAGACCATAAAACCAAGTCTAGTTTCTGATACCAAGAACTAGCACCAAAAGTCATTTACAATGGCAGCCATAAAAGTTAGAGAAACAGCCACATCTAAACTAAGATTCACCTACCATGAAATAGAGCACAAAGAGGTTCTAGAGTAAACACCCAACACAGGGAGAAGAATTGCATTACTACCAAAGGGTTTAGAAACACATAATGGATTTATTGTGGAAACTCGTGCTTATACAAGAACTACAGAAAAGACTACATAGACACTTAAATGGCATGTCTGAAACATTGAAAGACTAAACTACACCTAAGTAATAAATGTACGAAGACTTAGCATGGCTTGCAGCCATTCAGAAAGACATGTATGGTGATTCCTGCATACACATCAAAGACTGATGCGTCTGAATGTCACAAGTACAAACATAAGAGAAAGACACATTCTATTATATGAAATATAATAAGAACCCCCTGACAATTAAGAAAAAGACATTTGAAAACACCTTCAGAGTGTCTCCCGACCTCCGTAATGAAAAGATGAGCCAAGACAAGGCATTTTAATTAAAAACTCGGAAACGATGGGAGACCAAAGACTATTGGTAAATGTGTATGCATGCGCATCAACGCATCAGGAAACATTAATAATTTTGTGATGTCATCTGTCAAACCGGTAAACCGGGCCATAGAAAGAAACACGCGAGATCATGCCAAGCTAAGAATAGCTACGTTGGCTAACTCTGCATACACATCAAACACTGATGTGTTTGAAAATGAAAGACACAACACTACAAAATATACCACACGTTCTTTAAAAATTCATATTTGTAATTCAGACTGAAGTATCCCACATTAAAACACATGTAAAAGGTAGATACGGGTTCCTGGAGTATATAAGGAGCGCGCTGGCAGGTCAAAAGGCAAGCAATCGCCCCCCCATTGACCGAGGTCTTAGCAGTGCCCCCCCTATTCCTGCAGGAATCCGGTGGAATGGAATTTAGCAGAAGGCCCTGCTAAATTGTTTATTCCAGTGTTTTCCATTCCAGTGGAATTCCGGTGGATTCCGGAATGTACACCGGAATGTTCCCCGGAATGGTCTTCCCCGGAATGGGCAGGAATGGTGTTCCCCGGAGTGGGCAGGAATGGGATTCCAGTCCAATCTGTTTATTTTATTTATTTATTACTGTATTATAGTTTATTTATTTTCAATGGATCACAAACAATGTTTGTTTAGTGAACATGCTCACCAAACATGGCCACTCTCTTCTTCCACCACCACCACCATGCTCGTCACCGCCACCAACGCCACGCCATCACCGTCACCCATAGCCACCACCGCCAACATCGCTCCTCGATCATCCATGGCCGCCACGACCACCAACATCAACCACAACACCCTTCAACAACAACGCGGCGACGCCATGTCACGAAACAACGAGCGCCGTAACCCACGAAAACACCCAACACCCACGAAAACAATGCCCCCAGACACAAAACGACACCCGACGGGCACAAAACGACGCCCACCGCCCATGTACACGAGGTCTTATCAGTGCCCCCCTAATTCCTGCAGGAATCCGGTCATTCCTGCGGATTCCGGTGGATTCCGGAGGAAGGAAATTTGGCAGGGAGGCCTGCCATTTTCATCATTCCGGTGCCTTACCAATCCAGCGGAATTTGGGCATTCCAGAATTGACACCGGAATGATCCGCGGAATGCACAGGAATGGAATGCAACGGAATCCGGTCCTTTGTTTGTTTATTTTACTTGTGTTACCAAACAAAGGCAATGTTACCAAACAAATGCAACACCATTCCTTTCCACCACCACCACCCATCCTCTTCCCCACCCCCACGACAGTCACGATAAACCGACGACGCCACGCCACCCACGACGACGACGACAACCCCACATGACCCCACAACGGCGACGACCACCAAGCGACGAACAGTGACAACCACCGCCAGTGACGTGGCAACCAAACGGACGACAACAACAACACCACCGCTATGCACGAGCACCCACCACCATCCAGACGGCATCCACCACCATCCACGAGTGCCCACCACGACAACCACGTGAACGCTGCAACGCCACGTCACAAATCAAACAAGCCCCCCACGGCACGATGGCAACGATGCCCACGACAACAACGACGTCCATGGCTACGACAACGACACGCGACAACGACAACGCGACAACGACAACATGACAACGACCACGCGACAACGACCACGCGACAACGACAATGCGACGACGTCCACGCGACAACGTCCACAACTACGACGACGGCACACGACGACGTCCACGCAACGACGACACCGCGACGACGACCACACGACGATGACAACGCGACGACGACCACGCGACGACACAGGATGACGACGTCGATGGACGACGAGGCCCAGCACTACCCCCTTCCCCTTCCTTCCTCCCTCCCTTCCTTCCTCCCTCCCTTCCTTCCTTCCTGCCTCCCTCCCTTCCTCCCTCCCTTCCTTCCTCCCTCCCTCCCTTCCTTCCTCCCTCCCTCCCTTCCCTCCCTCCCTTCCTTCCTCCCTTCCTTCCTTCCTTCCTCCCTCCCTCCCTTCCTTCCTCCCTTCCTTCTTCCTTCCCTTTCTTCCTCCCTCCCTTCCTTCCCTTTCTTCCTCCCTCCCTTCCTTCCCTCCCTTCCTTCCTTCCTCTCCCCCTCCACCCTTCTCTTCCTGCCCCTTCATTTAACTTAGAAAATAGTAAATTAGATGTATATTTGAGTTTCAATATATAAAATTTGAAATATATAAATGTTATAAGAAAGTATTCATGCCCTTTAAGTCAGTGTGAATAAGTGCATATGAGTGTAAATGTATCTAGCAAAAAGGAAAGGTGTTGTATGGGTCATATTCTGGTCCCATTCCTGTGGATTCCTGCAGATTCCGGTGCCATTCCTCCGGATTCCTGCAGATTCCTGCAGATTCCTGTGGATTCCTGCAGGAATGGGTGGGGCACTGTAAAGTACTGATGTACACCGCCAGCGCCCACGAAAACCATACCCCGCCCACGAAAACATCCCACCACCCACCGAAAAACACACGCCGCCCACTGAAAAACACGCACCGCCCACCAAAAAACACGCACCGCCCACACGACATACGACGGCACCACGCCGCCTACCAAAACCACCACGTCCACACCAACGCCACCCACGACGACGCCCCCAACGGCAACCAGCGCCCACGATGACAGCGATGACAACGTCATGAATAAAGCAACAACGCAGACACACGACGAAAACGCGAACACGCGACGAGGAGGCGACAACGAAATGCAACACAACGATGGGATGCCAACGCGGGCCGACGATGGCCGAGGTCCCAGCCACGCTCCCTCTCCCCTCCACCATTCACTCCCTCCCTGCCTCCTTCCCCCTTTCCTTGTCCCTCCCCCTTGCTCCACCCATTCCTTCCC
>NW_001889908.1:54478-57569 GCF_000143565.1 Laccaria bicolor S238N-H82
AGTGGATGCTGTGGATTCCACTGGAATTCCTCTATTCCTGCAGGATTCCCCTGGAATTCCACTGGAATGATCCCATTCCTGCAGGAATAGGTGTAAGGAAATATGAGTGCCAAGTCATCAGGATAAGCTTGGAGTTGAAAAAAACTTACTCTGCTTGATTCCAGTCCTATTCCAGTGGAATTCCAGTGGAATGCTGTGGATTCCACTGGAATTCCTCTATTCCTGCAGGATTCCCCTGGAATTCCACTGGAATGATCCCATTCCTGCAGGAATAGGTGTAAGGAAATATGAGTGCCAAGTCATCAGGATAAGCTTGGAGTTGAAAAAAACTTACTCTGCTTGATTCCAGTCCTATTCCAGTGGAATTCCAGTGGAATGCTGTGGATTCCACTGGAATTCCTCTGGATTCCTCTGGAATTCCTCTATTCCTGCAGGATTCCCCTGGAATTCCACTGGAATGATCCCATTCCTGCAGGAATAGGTGGGGCACTGTAAAGTACTGCATTGACCAGCTAGTTGCACTCCAAGTAGGAACTTAGGAGGTGGACAGTTGTAATCAATTAAAGGAGATTTCTTCGTGGTCAGAAAAGTACAGTGTGAATGAAGCCAGCATGCTTGGGAGTCAACTTACTTGGAGACTTTTGAATAAGAGGTTTTAAGAACACAGTATCATTTAGACGAGACAGCGTACTCATACCCTGAGTTTTGGAGCATAGTGACATAATAAAAACTCACGGGAGTCATAAAAGTCAATTGAAGTCATGTTTTGTGTTAATAAAAGAAACTGTGATCAAAGAACTTTGCATTCAAGAGACCAAGTTCCCAGAAAAGACATACTTTGTTCTATTGAACTATTCTAAACCACACTTTATAATAAAAACCCATTTTGAACGAAATCTCTTGAGACTTAACCTAAGAAGACAAAAGTGGTATTTCTCAATACCAAAGGCCCTCGAACTTGTGCCCTGAGATTGTGATAGTGTGTGTGTGTGTGTGTGTGTGTGTGTATGTGTGTGTGTGTTTAGGTGTTTAGGGTTTTCCCGACGTGCTTGATCCTTGTTTGCATGTTTCGCACTTTCACGGTCATCCCCGTGCAATGTGTATCATCGTTTTATGCTAATCCATCCATCGACAGCAGTGGAACAGGGAGCGGGAAGTCAGAGAACAGACACCCTATCGGGCTCATACCCCTCCAGGTTCTTCAATGATGCACCAATGAAATTGTGTTTGGCCCCTACCACCTTTATGCACACTACCACTGGACACTCACATCAGCACTCACACTGTTGACATATTCATCTGGAGCGGCATGGATACCCACTCCTAGAATCATCATCACAATAATAAACCGCACCCGCACCCTCAAGGCCTCACAGGCCTCACCCTCCACATTCACATTCACATCAGCATCACCCGCACCATGTATATTTGTGTAGACTATATCCAAAACCTGATGCTCTGTGGTGTACCTTTACCGCAATGAATCTGAATTTGAGACTACATGTTTGTGTGCTGCCAGACCAAATTGAGGGCCTGGAGTGTGGGACAGTGTGGAGTGCAGTTTGCTGATGTGGGTTCAATTTCAGCAAGTCGCTCTAATGTCCGGTTGGGGTACACTGACATGGCGCCGGCACTACAGCTACTAGTACTGTCGGTCCTGCAAAAGCTTGTTGTGGAGGGATTCACTCACCAGGTCCCCAAACCTCCTTCAAGAACAAGTGGAACCTCTCACACCCCTTTTGGAGGGAGGAAAGGTCATTGTCATTGTTATCAGCAAGTCTAGATAACAGACGATAGTGATAACAATGGAAGTGCAATGGATAGGATTTGAAACATACCAATTACAAGATAATGGTGGAATAGTGGAGACAGAGACTGTAAAAGAGTGTAGATAGCAAAGGGAATGGAAGGGAATGAAGGGGGAGTGCATGGAGATGAAGGAAACAGTGTGGGTGGCAATACACTATTTAGGGTTAGTTATAGTATGAAGAAGTGAGAGTGATGGGACACGAGACGTTCTGTGGGATGAATATGACATCAGACCAGAAGCGCACAGCATCATTTCTGTCTATCCAATCCTGCCTCTATCCCCCTACACGTCTCCCAACTGATTTCAACCTCATGCATGAAATTGCACAAAAATTTGTACAACAAGCTGGATATATATTACACTTATCATGAAATAAAAAGGATAATTGTCAGGTTCCTATGGACAATACTTTACCATCCCCCACATAATCCACATGGACTCCACTGGACTTCACTACATTACTGGCAATATTCACAAAACTGGACTGGACTGCAGGGGGAAAGGGGGGAGAGAGTGGAGGGCAGAGGGAGTGGTGAAGAGAGGGGTAGTGATAGGGGGAGAGTGTGGAGGGGAGGGGTGGTGCTGCTGGGCCCTCATATCTGTTCCGCGTTGGCATTGGCAGTGGTGGGCACTTGTTGTTTTTCGGGTGTGGTGGGGCTGGGTGCTCATTTGTCATGCTCACGTGTTGTTGTTATCATGTGTCATCCTCCTCGCATGTCGTCATTGTCGTCGTGTTGTCATGTGTTGTCCTCCTCGCATGTCGTCGTTGTCATTCGTGTGTTGTCCTCTTTGCATGTCGTCGTTGTCGTCGTGTGTTGTTGTTCTCATGTGTTGTTGTCCTCATCGTGTGTCGTCATCATCATCGCATGCTGCTGGCATCTGTCGTGGTGTTTTCCATTGGATCCAAAAAACATAGTTATAGCTCTATACTAACAAAGGCAGCACTCCCTCTCCCCACTTGGGTCTCAGCTCAAAGGAAACACTATGGGTCTTGTCCCTCTAAAACTTGGAGGGACAGGGCAGTTAATGAGAATTGGGATTATCTATTGGAAGACACTCCACCAGGAAAACTAAATTGTGTCCGCAGAGGAAAGGTGCTCATTGTCGCATGTGGACATGTAAGTTTTGTTTTCATACCCAATCCCTGAAACTGAACAATTGAAATTTCACATGTAGTGTGCAATGGTCATCAGTTATGGCCTTGAAGCTCACCTCTGCACCATGACTTCTGATATATTTTGGGAGATTATCACAAACGATTGCCCAGGTCCAAACAAGGAC
>NW_001889908.1:59338-62307 GCF_000143565.1 Laccaria bicolor S238N-H82
ACCTGGGAGGCATAGGAATTATAAACCTACCTATAAAAGCAATAAGAACTCTGTGCCTCAGATCAAGACATGGGTCATTGTATCTGATGAGTGATGGTGACGATGATGATTATTATAACATTTTTGTCATGGTTGGTGTCTGCTGTCGTCGTGGGTTGCCAGTGAAGGTGGTGGGCGGTGATGGCGGTGGTTGTGGCTGGTGGTGGCCGTTGGCGAGGGTGGTGACATGGCGTGCCTGACGATGATGGTGGTGGTTAGAAGACAAATGTTGTGGATTGTTTGATGATGCCAAATCGAGTGTCGGCATATTAATGTTTATTAATATTATTGATTACTAATGTGAATTCCAGTCATTGAATTCCGGTTGCATTCCTTTTTGTCCATTCCGGCTACTAATCAGGAATGACATCATTCCTGAGGAATATTTGTCCCCTGGAATGTCATTTTGGCTGGTGTTTCTGCCAAATTTGATTCCTCTGGATTCCGCTGGATTCCACAGGAATGACCGGAATCCAGCAGGAATCAGTGGGGCATGATAAAGACCTCATTCCAAGGTGCTATTTCTTTTCTCTTCTCATAACCACATGTTCTGACAGGTTGAAAGGAGGATGTCATGTGGGAGGCCAAACAGGTGGTGATGGAGGTGTCACCTTATTTGAAATTTAACCACTACAAGACAGCCTTCAAATGGTCCAAAGGTGTACTGAACTATCACTCAGCAAAAGCTATCTTGGACAAGGGTGAAGCCCTCATGGATGCAAATATCGCACCCTTCCTCCAACAGACTCAAATTCATATAAATAAGGTAACTGCCTACACCTCCCTGTGTATAAGTCCATAGTCTTCATGATAGGAATCATTCCAGTTACCATGCCTTTTCATTAGAGAATTTTCATGAGGTACCTGGGTAATATCATTGTGATGTTCATTAGTTATCTGGCCAATATCATTGTGATTTTAATTAGATACCTGGGCTACATTATTGAAAATTTCATTAGCTACTTGGCCAATATCATTGCAATTTTCATTAGTTATGCCTGGTGCTTTCAATGGATATTTCATTCTTTGTCCCAGGATATTTTATTGCAAAAATTAAATTAAATTATAAATTAATAGAAATGATGGATGGGATGTCAGGTATTGTTTGTAGGGTCCACTGAGTACACCCAGTAAAGAAAGTATCATTGGTGATAACCAAAAGGTTCAAGAAATCAAGATAAGAATGATGATACATGTCAAGGTCCATCTGATGTGATGTTGGGGAGGGTGGTGACATGATCCATGTCCCAAAATGGTCAAAATAAAAAGTTGTAGCTCTGCACTGTAGCTTTCAGAATCTATTTGAATTATGTTCTAAAGTGCTTCTGCTGTGAAGATATGAGGTAAAGGGTTTTTCTCACTGCTGGCTTTTTTCAACCTTTTTGCATTTTTACCCATGAAAACAACACCAAACAACATGATTTCAACACATCTGGAAAGCTAAGAGAAGAGGCTACAATTATTGTATTGTGGGAAAATTCAACCAAAAAGGAAAGTACACACCCTCAAATGGAAATTGACACTGACAGGCTACAAAAGATTGCAGACAGACTACAAAAGTCAGCTGTGGACTAGAAAGTTTAGTGATAAACCACAAAAGACTACAAAAACTTGGGCTAAGACTACAAAAGTTGGACATAAACTACAAAAGACTACAAAAGTCAGACTTCAACTACAAAGTTTATATTGATAGACTACAAAAGGCTTACAAATGTTGGCCAGGCCATAGAGAATCTAAGTGTATTCTACTACATTGAGTGTTAAAGAGAGGGGGGAGGGAGTGGTGGAGAGTGATGGAGGGGGGGGCATGATGGAGAGGAGAGTGATGGAGGGGGTATGGAGTGGTAGGGAGAGTGTGTGGTGGAGAGAGGGTGGTGGAGAGAGGGTGGTGGAGAGAGGGTGGTGGAGAGAGGGTGGTGGAGAGAGGGTGGTGGAGAGAGGGTGGTGGAGAGAGAGTGGTGGAGAGAGATGGACAGGAGGGAGTGTGATGGAGGGGGAGGGAGTGCATGATCCTATTGCTCAGCATTTGACACGTAATTATAGGTAGCACAATGAAATCAATTGCATATTGAAAAATCAGTACACTGTCTCTAACATAGGCCTTGCCTTTGAGTGAAATTTGGTGGATATTCTAATTTTGTGGTAAGGTGGTCATTATGTTTACAGTGGAGCTGGCACCATGTCTGAACCAGCTGATGGCCAGCTGGACCTGGGAAATTCCCTGCCCCTTTGACATTTATACCATGTCTCTATCCCAAATCGATATTCCCCCCTGTGCTCCCCCCGAGTGATGAAAGTGTCAGGCGTGTTCACGACATACATTTTCCAGTCACTGACTTCTATGTCCTGCCCACAGCATCCTATAGCTATTGACCCACCTCTCTTGGGCAATGCGAATGACAAGGAACCAGCAACAAAGGGACATTTTGTGATGTGTGTTCTGCTCATCATACCACAGCGACACTGGAAGAGGGCTTTTAGGAAGATCAAGGGTTTCGGAAGGAGGCTCTTCGCTGCCTTATCTTAATGGACCTTACTTTCGCTAAATTGTTTCCTTAAATACCAATGTAGAATCAGTTGTTGGCTTAGAGTCTTTTCAGAGAATCAGTATTGGTATGCATCTTATAGAATTCTTACAGTGGTGCCTGTGGGCTCAACGACGCCAGGGAGCATTTAGTACAGCATGCATTTTGGATGAAGAACGCAAGGATGAACCGCCCATTGATTTCGGCTGCATTTTCAAGGCAATGACATTCAGCATGTTAAATACAAATCTGGACATTTTTTCAGCTGCATTTTCAGGTACTTGAAGTACTAAATTTCAGACATTGGAGCATTCCATGGGGGCTGTCTGGCCCCTGTCAAAACTACATCCAAAATTTCGGACATTGGTGCAGTCTACAGGGATCATTATATCTGGATGGAAGTAA
>NW_001889908.1:67103-84365 GCF_000143565.1 Laccaria bicolor S238N-H82
CTACATGAGGATCATTGGCCTTCTCCCTTTCAGAAGAGTGGTAGTTGCAGCACTCTCTAGTTCAGGATTGTCCATTATATAATCACCCTCTCCATCAATGTAGAGAGGTGGGAACGGGCCTTGGACATATGGGAGAGGGGGAATGGGGATGGTGAGTGCGTGGATTGGAGGGTATGGGCTTGTTTGGGCTTGTTCTTGCATGGAGAGGTGGGTACGGGGGTTGTTCATGTGTGGAGAGGGGATAGAAGCTTGTTGTTGCATGGGGAGGTGTGTGTGGGGTGTGTGGAGGTGGTGGGGAGTTTTCGAAAATGCGCATCGTGGATTCCATGGTTCGCTTATATAATACTCAAAATACTCGAAATCCTTTCTGAACAACCAAACAAGATTGAGATGATTGGATGTTATCATGAAGAATCCTCTGACAGTGATGAAGACTCAGAGGAAGGTGGTGAGTGGCAGTTGAGTTGCACTGTTGTTGTGATTGTACTGAAATTTCACCAAGTTTCGCATCACAAAAGTGTGACCCTGCCAAAGGGTGTTTGTTTGTCCCAGCTGTTTCTTGAGGTCTTTACACTCCCCGGTATATTCCATATGGAATATTTTTATATGAGTCCCCAGCTATTTTTTTATTCCATATGGAATATGGATGGAATGATGGATTCCATGGACTATTCCAGGTGGATTCCATCTGGATTCCAGCCATAGATTAATTAATGACCATTATACCATTATAATACAGTATTTATAATGTCCTTACTATATTTAGGTAAAAATTAACTTTTACACTTAAGAGGATTGAACCCTCAACCATGTCAGCAATAGCAGTGCTCAAGTCAACTGAGCCACGCAGGCATTACTACATGGTAAACTAAAGGTCTATGTATACTGAAGAATATCGAAAGAATTGTCGTGTTGAAAGTCATGCAGCCTCGGCCAGCGAAGACGCAACTAGAAACATTCAATACCAATCATGAGTCTTTTGAGAAGAATATCCGAGGAGGGTAAACTCACATACTTCAAATTTCCTTCAACATCAGCAATGCCACTTAGAGCTCCTATAGGGACATCCAGGAATGTGTTACACAGTTGCCAGGCTGTTCAGACTGGGGAGGCACAGCCTGCCCAGTCTCAGAAATTGCCTTCTGTGCCAAAGGCAGGCACTGTCCTTCTGCTGCAGTGCAGCCTGCCCAGTGCCCTCAACATCAAGGGTTGATCCAAGCACTCCTACTGCAACTAGAGGCATTGCGACCAGCTTGTCAGAGTTAGCGGCAGGTGGGCTTTCTGGGAAGGAGCTACAGTGGCGCCAGGCTGTGTTAAAACAATTTATCTGGGATCAGGAAAACTTCTGTGCCCCTTGCTGGGGACAAGGTCATTGCTTTGATCACAGCCTAGATTTGTGCACCTATGTTGAAGAAGATTTAATGGGTTATCAAAGTCATTTTGGACACTGGAAGGCAAGCTGGAACCTTCCATCAGGTAACTGTTTTTGGTGCTGTCTACCAGCTTTTTGTGTCCCTTCTTCATCACTAAGTTGAACCACCTCTGACAAAATTCCTCAGAAAGCTCCAATCCATCCACAGACCCCCCACCTTGCCATCCTAATTGGGACTTTATTCGTCCGCTAACATTCTCCTTGTGGGCAGTGCGACATTCCAGAGACATAATCCTGGACACCTTCAACTTGAATCAGAACATGGATGAACAGGCATTTATTTCTTGGATGAATGAGGCAACAAAGCCAGGCAGCAAAATCCTAAAGGCTCACCTTCTGGCAATGTGGGTGCAGGTGAAATTGCTTGGAGTTCGTTGCCTGGCAGTTTGTGGAGCAGGGCTTGTAATACTTCCCAAGAGATCAAACACCCAACAGAGCCTGCCATACAGGGCTGACATTCAGGAAGTTGTCTATGCCAGTGTCAGACATACAGAGCCCAGTCATGTATCCCCACTTGTCCATACTAGTTTGAGGTGTGCTGACTGTGATCAGCCTGCTTGTTCGTGGTTGAGGTCCTGGTCAGATCCACAGGTTCTATCAAGGGTGAGAGATTATTTCTGAAAATGGCAGTATGGAGCTCCTTAACTTCTCTGATTGAAAGCTTGATCTGAAGATTGGAATGGCTTTGTGACTTGATGATGGCAATGATCTTTTCAGAAGACCATATTGGTAAGTGTGCTGGTGCAAAAACATGGGATATACTCCAGCTGTGGGGTTTCTAGAGCACCACTGCCTTCATAAACTGAATGGAGACTGGTCCAATGACCCCAAGATAGAGTATGAGGTTTGGCTTAGCCCTGGTGGCACAGCCCAGAGAGCCTCTTGGATGGTTTGACTGTATAGCTTTGACTTTGGAAATCCAATTATGAGATTCTTCTTGCACATTAACACATTCTGCATTCATTTCACTGTTGAAGATGATGTGTAACAGAAGCCCTTTATCTGGAAGGCTCTTGCAGGGATGCCCATACCCAGAACATTACCCCAGTTTTTTCTCTGCATCAGACAAAAGTTCCATGTGCTCACCCTTTCTCCCCTTCTTGGTTCTTGGTTTTCCCAACTGGTAGCACTCTTCCTCTGAAACCACCAGTGCTGCCATAAACTTATATACCAGACCTTCAAAATAGTCCCTTATTCTCCTCCTGCTCAAAGATGCTCTTGTCCCTCTTCATATAATCATGAAAGCTGGACAGGAGATGTGGAGCTTCTCAAAGGCTAGCCCAGATGGAAGGAGAGCATGAAGATTGTCTCCAGCTGTAGTAATGAGGGACTCTATCAGATGTTTGAGCCTGGCCAGCTCCACATCATAGTCAGAGATGTAGCAGTTGCTATACTTGAATACAAGGCCAGCGTCATTAGAGATAATGTGGGTTGAGCCTACAAGCTTCAGTGCCAATGGCCAGACAACCAGCCATATCAATTTGATGTGCTGAAATGCTGTAGGCATGGATTCACTCTCAGGCATAGCACTGGCAGTCCAATCCGAACATTGGCCAAGTGCACTAAAATAACTATATGAAGTTTAGCTGGTTGAATACAAGATTTACTGTTCAAGACAAAAAACAATACCAGCAAAGGGGTCCAACACAGGATTTGCATTAGGACTGACTGAACTCATGTCATTTACGTCATTGGTGTATGGGTCTGTAATGGCTTTGTCCTCCTCCTCCATGGCATCTTGTTGAGGAGACTGAGGCCTGCCCTTCTTCTTCTTCTGCATCTGCAGCCAGCATCTGCATCTGCATGAGTGTGTATTATCTCCATTGAGGGCCACGTTCAATGTTCAGGTGGTAGATTTTCTCATCAGGTCTGAGCAGCATGGCATCAAGGTACTCGTGCCTGGATGCAGCTCGAGTTTTTCTACAGTTTCACTGCAAGCATGTAGAAAGATTCCATCAATTCTTCATTCTCAAGAATGAGTATTCTTTTGCATGATATATCACAAGGATACCTTGAATGCACAATTGTACCAGAATGTACTTTCATTTACTACCAGGCCACATATTGTTCTATATGTCTTTATTTACAGTTATTTTCATTGATAGGCACAGAATCATTCTTCAGGAAGGTACACTTACCTGGTCGAGTGACAAGTATGGAGCATATCCTGCTTGGAATACTGGCAGCACTGAAGCCCATCTCTGGACTATGATATGACTCGAGAGCTATGACAAACTCCAGTAGAGACCCAGCTTTCACATCCAACTGCATCTGAGAGGTCAGCAAGCCTACCAGTCCATGGACTCCGATTGTGAGGTCACCTTCTGCAATCATGTCCTCCTCTTTAATGCCTAATGAGGGTTTGGCTTGTCTGTTTAACTTGAGCAGCTCACTCTTCTCTTAATAGAATTTCCATGATATTTTTTCTTTCAAGTTCAGCAAGTATTTTTCCTGCTTTATCTCTGTGTTTCATTGTTGCTTTCCATTTTCTACACAACCAATCCCTAAGATTTAGCAGTGATTTTTGGTCAAGATGATTTACTTGAGTATCAATTGTATAGAGACCGCACCATCAAGACCAACAACCCCCTCACACTTGTTGCACTACTCAAAGAAGCTGACATCAACAGCACATATGAGGATGGTGGATGACCTTAATACCAGACTCATCAGTCTTAGGAGGTTTATATGATCATTGATTGATCTTACTAGTGTTTCTATGTAGGTATCAATCAAGTGAGCTGAATTTGGATCATCTTGAATCAAATTAACAGGTCTGTCCCAGTCAGCCCTCTTCACAATTATTCTTCCCTCTGAGTTGAATGAGATTTTTCAAGTGATTAGGTATGCCATAAGTGTCTGAATTATTGTGTCATTATGGCTACCAGACTGCCTTGCCACCTAATGTAAAAATTAGTTGATCAGATTGCATTCTCAAAGAAATTGGGCTAGACAGACCTCAGGAGAGAAACAAAAATTCTTCCTGAGCACAAGGGTGCTGGCCAAAAAACTTTTCCATTCTCCATTGAAGTATGTGGTGGAGATGGGTGCATGTTTGTTCATAGGCGGCATCGAGAATATTAAAAGAGTGTGTCTGTGACTGGAATCCCTTCTAGGCTTTGAATCCACCAGATGACTATTTTCAGCAGAATTAGCAATAGGTCAGAATTCTGATATGGAACTCACAGTTTTCTGGCTGGTGTTCCACTGGAGTAGATCTTCGCACTTGGTTCCAGATGTCCTGGAGGAATTCTCGGATTTTTTCATCATGATTTGTTGCATGAGCAAAGGTGGAGCATAATAGAAACTGTGGTAAAGATTGCTTATGGGAAGTGTGTTCATGATGACAAGATGGGGACAAAAGTACTAGTGGTAGTGACTGGAAGAGTACTTGATCAATACCATAGCAAGAGGGACATGGGGGAAGTATAATAGCTGCATGGCTATTTTTCACAGAAGTTGAGAATAACAAATGAAGTAATTACAAGGAGCAAAAATAAGACAGTTTTGATAGGAAAAAGTTGAATTGCTGCTTTTCAGATTTTGAAATGGACATACCTTGAGTGAGGGACATGCAGAGTCCAACAATTTTGATATCAGAGCAGATGTTACCATCCTGCTTGGTGGAAAATGAGCAACATTTTGACTTGAACCAACAACTCCCCACATGGATTTCTTCATCTCTTACATGGCCTATGGATTCCCCACCATCCTTGTTGATATCTCCAATCCCTACTTCACTGCCCCTATTGAGGCTCTTATCAAATTTGCTGAGGTCTATGTGGTTGACCCCACCTTCAAGGCCTGGCTGAGGGCATCAATCAGGTTGTAAGTTATTTACATTTCTGCTCTTTTTCTGTCTACATTCTGACTGTAACCTTAGTTTACAAACTACCAATTCCAAGCACTCCTCACAAGATACCACCTTCTACAAGATTTTATTCAACTTTACCCCCACCTACCAGTATATGAAGATGGAATCTTTTTGCAATTCTTGAAAATTGTTGCTGAGTTACATCTTCAACTTCATATTCTCTGTGAAGCCTTCTTTTAATTTGCCCATCTTTAATTTGCTCACCACCCTATGCTCTGCATTTACCACCATCTTTTGCATTCACATCCATCCTGTATATATACCACCATCCACTGCATTCACATCCACCCTGTATATATACCACCATCCTCTGCATTCACATCCATCCTGTACATATACCACCATTCTTTGCATTGACAGCTATCCTTTAGATTGAAACTACTTTTATAATGTTTTAGATCAACAGTTGCCTCCATTTCCATTCCTTTTATTTGATGGCACTGATAACTCAAATAGTAGTAACATGATCTTGATCTCAATCTGCATGACTATGCTACTATCTTCTAGACCCAGCCTCCCCTAAACAAGTCATGGGACATGGTTGAACCTTCTTTCAGCTATCAATTTCTTCTTGTTCTTTTTCCTCTATGTACTTGAATGCGAATCTGTTCTCTTTCATCAGACTTGTGGCTGAAAGAACAAGGATTGTCCTGATCCAGTCATGTGAGATATTCAACTTTGCTTTGTTTGCTCATTTCCCACTCTTTGCTTCTTGCTTCCAAGCACATCAACCTTTCTCAATCATCTTCCTTTGATACCAATTATCCTTTTTATATGAGTTGTTGCGAAGGGAAGCTTAATTCAGTCATGTGACATGCCAATGAACATCACAAAATTGGTGTTAGCCCTTCTCTTCCTAGTTCCTCTGGTGAAAAAAGCCTACCTTAGACTTGCACCAGGCGTATCAAGGGAAAAACTGTAATATCAACCTGACCTGTTGATGTGACTGGTTTACAGGGTCCTCTTCTCAATCAGGAACAGCATTCAAGATTGATCACATGCATCTGTAGTAGGAGGTCCAAGATTCACCAAGTCAAAGATAAATGTGGCATTATGTAGGGGCAAATTGCTTTTGTCACTTGGTGGCAAACAGTAAATATGTTAAAGATGAAAGCAAAACGATAGACCACCCCAGACAAGCATAGAGTGGACTCTCAAAATTTGTAAACGATTTGATGGCTGTTATAGAGTGAAGGACAGAGGCAAGGAGGTTACCAAATAAGGAGATTATTTGTCAGCTTATCTCCTTATATAGTAGAATGGTCCTAGTGGAGGAAAAGAATCTTACAATGCCTTACCAAATAAGGCAAATTTCCTTTTTTATCCATATGCAGAACATGGCACATTCCCCACCATTGTGAAGAATATCTTGGTTCAATTTATTGTTTTCTATTTGTCAAACATGTATTTCTAATCTGGTACAGACTGTACAGCCCAGAAAATGTGTGATGGCATGCTTCATGCAAGAGGAAATCCCACATACCATCTTACAGGTGTGTGTGTACCACTTATGTTCATTGTACACTTGTTTCTACTTTTGAGATTGAAGTATTATTTCCACCCAGAACCTTGATTACTAACACTTTCAATATAGAACAGGATGCCACTTCTTACCATATTCTACATGCAACCGTGACCTAACCCAGGAAGTTGCATACAGTTGGACTCCAATTGGACTCTGGCAGACTCCAGCTGGATTTCTGGAGTCCAAATGGAGTCCAACTATCATACAACCAAATGTCTATATTTCTGGATCATCAAGGTGGAGTCTATTTGGAGTATGTATACTCTGTCTGGACTACACCAGTCTTAGACCTTAAGCTAATAATTAAGAAACTTAGATTTCATGAGACAAAGAAAATTGAAGTATATTGGCAACTACATAAGTTGATTTTACTACATTCTATGTTACAGAGAGGGGGGAAGGAGTGGGGGGGGCGTGGGAGTGGTGATCAGGAAGGGGGGAGGGATAGGGAGAAAGGGAAATAGGAATGGAGAGAGGGGGTAGAGAGGAATGGAGGGTGGGAGAGGGGGAAGAGAGAAGGGAAAGAGGACCATATGCCCACTAACTACCCAGGATATGCCATGTCATGGACTATGTGGAGGAGTGTAAAGTACACATGGTGGGCATTGTCACTGGGCGCTCATTCATGATGGTGGTGGGTGCTCATGTGTTGGTGGCTCATCGCCATTCCATTCAGGCAGGGAATGGTGCTGGTGGGTGCTAGCCACCCTTCGTGTGTGGATGTGGTGGGGTCTTGTTCATTGTCATGGTGGTGTGTTTGTCACTGGGCACTGGTTCATTGTTGTGGTGGTGGGTGTCATCTGTTCTTGTTGTTCGAGGGTGTGGGTCGTGGGCCATCATAGTGTGGTGGTGGGTGTTGTCGATGTCATGGGTCTTGAGGGTGTGGTTAGTGGAAGAAAGCAAAGTCACACATGTGACATTGGTCTCATGTTCAGACTCACACATTAGATCACATGAAGAATGGGGAGAGTAAAGACCTTGAGGATAGGTTGATGAGGGTGGAGACAGTGGGGGATAGGAAGATGAATATGGAGATAAATGTATTGCTGACCACTTCATGGAAGGAAAACTTTTTAGAATGTCTGGACAGCGGGAAATGGAGTTAGAGTGCAAAGATACTCGATTGCCTGGGCCAGCCACAGAGGCCACACACAGGCAGAAGGGGCAGTTCGAATGGAGTAATGAGCATCAATAATCCAAGAAGAGACACTGTAAGGAAAACATCAGTGGGTGGGGACAAACACATGAAACATGATGCAATGGAATCACATTTATGAGGTGGGTTACCAAAAAGTTAGGTCAAATGTTGGATTAGACGTTGGGCCCAATGTTCATGAAGGAGGGTCCCCCACACAGGTGTAGTGATGCCGCGGTCCGGTTTGGTCCAGTTCTTGCAGATTTTTTCAGAACTGAGAACCAGATGATAGGTCTGGTTCTCTAAAATCTTCGAACTTTGAACCAGACCTTAGGTTCAGGTACATGCACCACCACCTCAACAGATGATGACCACACCAACAGATGCCCACATCAATGGACGACAACCACGCCAGCGGACGCCCACGTCAACGCACCACCACCACGTCAACGCATGACGACCACGCCAATGGACGCCCACGTCAACGCACGACGACGTGCCCCCAACAATGGGAAACCAAGGTGCCACGTCGCTGTCAGCGACGTGGCAACCAAACGATGAACGACAACAACGATGTCGTCGTTCACACAAAGGTGAGTCCCCTGACTCTCCTTCATCCTATCCCATCCCGCTAACAGCCACCATGACATGACATGACGACGACGAGTACATTGTCCCTCCCCCTTCCCTTGGGTGACATTTATTTCATTCTTGAGGCATCTTAAGTAGGGCAAGGTGCAATACTTTACCATCCCCCACATAATCCACATGGACTCCACTGGACTCCACTGGCTTCTTGCCAAAAGAGCATCCACATATGTTTTTTCCATGTCAAAATCTCTCTGAAAAAGCTCCATTTCACCAGAATATTTCAGTTGTGATAATTCTCATTTTTCTCCTTCAAATTTATTGTTACAGCTACTCAGAGCTACCAAGTGATGTAGAAATATTTTTCCGATTTTTTCCAAAAATTTCCACCACAATCAGAGATGTGGAGATGATGGATGCACAAGTCATGTTCTGGATGACCTTTTCCAAGTAACAAACAATTGTCAACAAAGCCAGGAAAATCATGGAAATGCATTTTGGAGGGTGTCATTCATATTATTGATTGTATCAAGCGCATATTTCCTCAGTTGCAACTTGTCTTTGACATATAATATGACTTTTGGTATTTTCATTGAGCAGCATTTGGATGGATGGCTCAGGTTCCAGCTGGATGACGTTGCGAAAGGCATTGCCAAACAGTCGCAAATAGTTGCCTCCCTGTGGCAAGATTTTCAAAAAGCACGCTATTCATTCTTTACACCTAAACTTTAATGAAACATAAATATTCTGGTGCTCTACAAGTGGAATACAGCCTGATTTTTCATGTTTGATGTTCATGGCGCCCTTGCAAGTAGATGGATGCGACGTAGTGAACTTGGATGACACGTTTGAAGCTTTAGACAAACAGATGCAAACTTCCCAAACACATTGAAAACACCGGAAATACAACTGAAATTGAGCAAGGAGAGGAAGACAATATTACTCTGACAATGGTAATACATCTTAGCATGATAGTTTTACAACTTTTACCTTGCACTTTCATCAGAAGTTGGCTAAAAGTTGCAGAGAAAGGAGTATCCTTTTTTCAAGACAAAAAACATATCATTCCAGCAATTTGACATTGAAAACCTGCCAGCTATAGCCTACTAACACCTATAGCATAAGTGAAACAATATTAGGACAGGCATTGTTAAGTTTTGAGTGAAATAACACACCTGAAAGTCTTGTTCCCATTTTTCAATTTTCAAGAGGGTTTTAAAACATACAATTGTGTTGGCATACACTTCTCTGCTTGCCTAATACTCAGGGAGTCAAATTCACATAATCTCAGCTAAAGGTGGATGCCAGTATGAAATTATTGAGGGCTGTATTCACCTTGATAATGAAGGATTTGTTGTGAAAGTCCTTGAATAGAGTGTATTTTGTCTGATATAAACTATACAGTCATCCAGCCCTAAATGATACACCACCCCCATTTGATACACTTTTGACTAGCCAATATCTCGCTCAATACTAGACCGATTTTTACGAAACAAGTTGTAACAAGTAGTACAAACTCATACCTACCACTGTACATAATTTGGATGCAATTGAGGCAGAATTGGCAAAGCTGTGGAGCATACAAAATGGACTGTTTTTCGGAAATAGCTAAATACAGTCACACCCCTCAATGATACACCCATAATCTTAATTTTTCTTTGTGAAATGTGGGTCAAACATTCTGAAATTTGGTACAGTGATAGAAGGGAATTTATCTGAGATTTTCATGTAGTTTTTGTAGAGAAAGTTTGTGCTCAAATCTGTTGAAGCTAATTTCTCATTTTGGGTGTATCATTAGCAGGTGGAGACTGTACTGTGTTCACAAAAATCATCTAATGGCCAAGAAATTTACATGGATACCTTCAGAATGAAAACTCGAACAGATTCACAAATTTTCATAGAAATCAGAGGATTGTGTGGATACAGGTAATGGGAATGGGTGCAGAGGGTCACAGTAAAGCATCTGAAAGTGCCGGAAACTCAGCTGTAGATTAAAGTTCGTCTAATTTTTACTCCCTGCCTGGTAAATACATAGTGCTACCTATCTCAAATGTTAATTCTATTGCTTAGGACCTTTAAAGACATTTTTCCATATTTTTTCCCCCTCAATAACGAGTGCGCGCAGTGCTCCTTCAGCGCTCGGCACTTTCCGAGCATTGTTGATGGCTGGTTGAGCAGCCACGTCAACGTCTCTGGCGCACATTACCTTCACTTCTACCACTCGAACGACAACAGGTAAGTACTTCCTATTCCACATCCCTCTCAACCCACCTTGCTGAGACAACGCCACAGGATGACAACGACACAACGAGGAGGCCACAGGACGACGACATGGAACGAGTATGACCCAACCACAACGACGTGGCACAGCGACAACCCAACCACAAGCGACAGGATGATGACGACATGACAAGGAGGCCACATGATGACGACAACACGACAAGGACGACGACATGACGATGGCATGGGACGACACAGAATGACACGACCCAACGACAACGACATGGCACACGTCAACTGCCAGATCGAAGACACAACATCAAGTCGCCCTTCACCATCAACCCATGTCCTCTCGCCAACAAAGCCCAAATACCCACTATGACGACCACAGCATCCTCAACAGGAATTCGGAAAGGGCGGCTAAGCGCCACCGTAAGATTCTTCATAGGTATGTCTCCCATCACTGCCACCCTCATTCGCTCACTTGTTTCAAAGGTCTCACAAAGCCCGCTATTCGTCTTACCACTCGTCTTGGAGGTGTGAAGCGTATTTCGGGTCTAATCTATGGGAGACTCATGGTGTCTTGAAATTTTCCTTGAAAATGTGTGTTATTACATTTCTTTGTTGCCTCTCTAGTGTTACTAACCCCCTGCCCTTAGGTCATTCGTGACTCAGTAATACTAGCAGCCCCTTGTCTCCCCAGCCCAAATTGACGTCGGACGTGCGTGGGGTGGTCAGCAATGCGAGAGTCCCTCCCATTCCCATCATCATGCACACAACCCAGGTGCCACGTCACCCACAGCGACATGGCGATCAAATGACGAACAACAGGCTTTGTTGTTCGTCGTCATCGGACCGACAACACGATGACGGACGACCAACGTGATCGACAACACGATCACGGTACAGCGTAATGACACGGGACGACGTCACCGACAATGACGATACAACAACACGGAAACAGGACGACGACGACAGCGCAACGACACCCAGGACAGTTGCGACGTGACGACCCAGAACAACAACAACGTGACCCCGACCCCGGAGAATGACCACGCCACTACATCGCAGGACGACAACCATGCGACGACAATCCAGGCCCATGCAGTGAGCGTATAGCCTAGCCATATAGGATTGGACTCGACTCGACTCGACCGCATCAAGGACGAGGTGAAGTGCATGGCAGCAAGCGGAGGTGACGGATGCTAGAAGAGGGGAGATGCACGGACGCTGAATTGTGACAGGTTGTTAAGAGCTCGGCGGAATGTCCATTGACGTTCCGCGTTGTCATCGTTGCCTCCCATCTGTGTGACGTGGTGTTGCCACGTTGTGTGGCTCTTGTAATGGCGGGGTTGTTGTTGACGACGTTGCGTGTCGTCGTGCATCATCAGCGTGGTCGTCGTCGTGCATCGTCAGCATGGTCGTCGTCGTCAGCGTGGTCATCATCGACGTTGACGTCGATGTCACAGGCGGTCGTGGCTTGAGACGGTGGGGTGGATGGTGATGGTGATGGTGTAAGGAAGAAACGACGTGGCATTGGCAACACATCGTGTCACGTTTGAGACACCACGTGACAAAAGGCAGTATATACATACCTTTACTTTCCGATATAAAAATGCCTTCGTGGCTCAGTTGGTTTGAGCACTGCTAATATTGATGAGGTTGAGAGTTCAATTCCTGTAGATGTAAAATTTCTATTTTTACTTGAATATAGTAAGGACACTATAAATACTGTATTCTAATGGTATAATGGTCATCCATGGAATCCATGTGGACTGCTCCATGGAACCCAAGGTGGATATGCCTGCATTCCATGTGGAATCCAATGGAATCCATATGGAGTGGTGTTGGAGTCCATATGGAATTAATCATTCCATGACCATTCCATGGTCATTCCATATGGAATCCATGAGGTCTATGGAATAAGAAAATGGCTGGGTCCTCAGCCAACATGGATGCCATGGATTCCATATGGAATTATCCATGGATTCCATACAGAATAACCCGGGGAAGGTAAAGACCTCCGAAATTGGGCTGCAGAAAAAGGAATTACTCCTTCTCAAAATGGAGTTGCAGAAAGGTTTAATCGCACACTTTTGGAACTTGCACAGGCAATGTTAATTGCGAAAAACCTTCCAGTATTTTTATGGGACGAAGCGGTCACGCACGTGGCATATTTACGAAACCGCGTGCCCACACGCGCTTTAAACAGCAAAACACCGTATGAAGCTTGGACAGGTAATAAACCTGACATTTCGCACCTCAGGGAATTCGGATGCGACGTTTGGGTGCTAGACGAGACCAAAGGTCATTCTAAGCTTGCACCAAAATCAAACAAATTTATTTTTGTAGGATTTCACGATGGATCGAAGTCAGTCCGTTATTACGACGCTAAAGCTCGAAAAATTAAAGTCTCACGCAATGTGGCATTTAATGAGAATGAAGAGCCACGAGAACTCGAAATTAAAGCTAATTTACCGGGTTTACGCGTCGAGGGGGGGCCAGAAGAAAAATCGAACGCTCAAACACCTCAAAAAATCGAAAAACCATTAAATCCTATTCCTACAACAATTCCTACACAAGAAAGTTCTCCAACTCTTAGACCTCGAAGAATTCGCACTGAACACGATTATCGACTCCTAAATAATCCACAGGCATGACCAACGGATCACACACTTGAAAATGCGACACCACCTGATATTACACGACACACAGAGTCATCAGCTGCGAAAATAATTTCTAAAAATCGCACTCACCTTGCCTTCGATGATTTTATCGGAAATTCAACCGAAAAAACGTTTCAAGTGCTCTCAGGAATTTCTGATAAAGATGGACTGCCAGAAACACTTGAAGATGCGATGCAGACTGAGGAGAAAGAGCATTGGAAGACTGCTGTGGAAGCAGAATTAAATGTTTTAGAAAAAATGGGCACATGGAAAATGGAAGACTTACCAGTTGGAAGGGAACCAATCGGATGTCGTTGGGTATTTGATAAAAAATGAGACGAGCATGGAAATGTTGTAAAATACGAGGCAAGACTTGTAGCGCAAGGTTTCTTGCAGAAACCAGGAACAGATTTTAGCCATAACGGCACGTTTGCACCTGTTATGCGCTTTGAGATGCTACGCACGATGCTCGCACTCGCCGCAATAAATAAATGGGATATGCGTCAACTCGATGTGAAAAGTGCATATTTAAATGGAAAACTCATGGAGGAAATTTATATGAAGCAACCCCCTGGTTTTTCAGATGGCAGCGGACATGTTTGTCGATTACAACGTGCGCTTTACGGTTTAAAGCAGGCAGGACATGCATGGAATCGTGAATTTAATGGTGCTATAGAGGAACTGGGATTTATGCAGCTAAAAACGGATTATTGCTGCTATATTCGGAGAAAGGGGGAGAAATTTGTGATTTTATTGGTATGGGTGGATGACATACTCACACTCACCAATAACCCTGTGGAAAGTGATCGTGTCGAAGCTGAACTCAAATCAAAATATGATATCAAGGCATTGGGCCAACCTTCACTATTATTAGGAATGAAGGTGACTCACGACACTACAAATCAAACTATATTACTTTCCCAAAGTCATTACATCGACAAACTCCTCAAGAAATTTAATCTTGAAAATCTCAACCCAGTTACCATGCCACTCGATCCTAACATCGATTTAAATCAGGATGACGAGCCATCAGAAAATGACAGCACTCATGACACGAAAGGGTCAGGGATCTATGCAACAATGATTGGATCTCTAATGTACGCCACATTGGGAACATGCCCAGATATTGCATATGCAACAAACAGACTTGCACAATTTACGAGCTGACCCCAACCGAAGCATTGGACAGCCGTTAAAAGAGTATTCCGTTATTTGAAAGGCACGAAAAATTATATGCTCACGTATGGAGGACAAAACTCTAATGCAGATGTGAATATTTATTGCGACACTGATTGGGCTTCACACACTGACAGAAAATCAATCAGTGGATATATTGTAATCATAGCAGGAGGAGCTGTGGCTTGAAGCTCGAAAAAGCAAAATACCATTGCTCTTTCAACTGCTGAAGCAGAATATGTTTCTGCTACTCACACTGCCAAACAAGTACTTTGGCAAAGGTCTTTATTCAATGAACTCAAAATTCTGCAGCCAAAAACTTCCACAATTTTCACGGATAATCAGGCTGCAATATCTATTGGTAATAATCCAGAATTTCATGCTTGCATGAAGCACATCGAGATAGCGCTTCATTTTTTGCAAGATCACGTCGAAAAAGGAACACTCAATATGGTCTACATAACAACCCACAACAACCTTGCAGATCTATTCACTAAAGGGCTACCTAGGGTTGTACATCAAGACCTGACTTATGAAATAGGTGTAATACCTGGCCAAGGGGGAGTGTTGGAATAATAGCCTGGAATATGGTCAAGTATTCCATGTCAGCCCAGGCTGTAGTTTTAGACCAAATTACTCTGCAATGTTGCACTTTTATGGTTTCCATAGGGTGTGCAAGTGGCCACTTTCCTAAAATGCCATGGGCTGTGGAACCTCGGTTTCTTTGAAAAAAAAACCTTTCAAAAATACAAAACATTGGTATAAGAATGTTTACCAGGATTTACTATGACACTACATTTGATTTTATGCAAAAATGCGATCACTGGTGGTGATATGTGGCATCTATGATTAGCAATAAGTTTTAATATGTTCCCTCCATCAATAGTAGCTTCTTCCCATCCTTTTCCGTTGTGCCACGGCTGTCAATCATTATTGATACCACGCTGTATGATTTCCATGCTGCCCAAGCAACAGAATATGTTTCCACAGGTGTGTATTTTTAGATTCTTTTGTTCCCTCCCATCAATCAATGCTTCCACTTGTCCATTTCGACACTATGCTGTCGCCTCTCCGCATAATTATGATATCCATCCCTCCCACTGCGCACATTGCCCATTGATATGTTTTATGCCCTCATATGTTTTTCCGTTTATAACAATTTTGTTTTGCATTGATTTCTCCCATCCTGAACTCCATTGTTAGATTCCTTTTGACCCTTTTTTATTTGTATGTCAACTTATGGTCTTGTCGCATTCACGCCCACACACATATGCGGTGATGCATTTGAGACTTTCACGTCTGTGTTTGAGACTTTGCATTTCATGCGTCAACATCATTGAACCAGAACGTTCAAACGACAAGCCGACTTACATTCAAGAAATTTTATTAATAGCACGTAATGTAGTTACAAGAGTCAAGATGGTAACGGTAAATAGCAAGATGAGCAAGATCGTCAAAGAAAAAATGCTTGTCCCTTGGCACGTCAAATAGTACCTTAGCGCCTCTGCTTTTTGGCCAGGGGTTGTGAAGTTGTGGGGGATAAACTATAAATTTAAGATTATCTGGAATACGATGTTAAGTACCTTGCATCCACAACCTTTGAGATCACCCAGCTGACATCCTCCACAGCAGCGAGCCAGCTCTAATTATCCTGCCCATTACCTGGCAGGCCAGACTCCCACCACACCAACGTCGCCAGCACAGTCAAGAATGCATTCTGACCGTGCTTGTCCATTACCGACCAACCATCCTCCCCCACAGTTTGTTCACGATGAACCGGACCCAGGGGCCCTTCCACGTCTGCAAACTCATGCCAACCAGGCTGCAATAACTTCCACCAAGCCCCAAAGGATGACACGTCCTTGATTTCGGGTGACTTCATCCAAAAAGCAGACACTACATAATTTTGTAATGAAAAGGATGCACACTACAAACCTTTGTATGGCTATCCATTTGGGTAAAAATTTTGGAAACATATAATTTTTAGCATAAATTCACTTTAGTCACCCACTGACAACTGACCATTAGTCTTGCAAACACCATGAATACTATGGGACTAAATGTCAGGGTGTATATCTATATTGTATATATTCTGGGGCTTATATATCTCCACTTTTACCTAAATATATTCCTTACTGGAATGGACTCCAAATATATTTCTTATGCCTGGACCTGAATTGTGACTGTCACAATGTAGAAATATATTTCTTGTCTGGGATGGACTTGGGATATATTTTGCAGCTAGGGTTGACTAAGGATATGTTTCTTCAGCCACAAGGGGTGTCTGGGGTCCTATATTTAAGAGAAAAACTTGGGATTTAAAGTGGTAGCCACCAGTCACCACCCTGCCAAAGGTAAGCATGTCCACCCCAATGCCATGTCATCACCCACTCACGTTAATTAGGCACACAGACAGGTGACAGGCAACAACAACACTCAACAACAACAACAGGTGGCACAATGACCTCCAACAACCTCACACAAAAATGAACACCCATGAACAATGAGTGCCCATGCCCACAGATGACAAGTGCCCATGGATGGTGAGACTTGACTCCTCTCCCTCTCCCTCCCCTCCTCCCTCCCTCCCCCCACTCTCCATCACATCACTCCCCACACTCTCTCCATCACCCCCCCCCCCCCCAA
>NW_001889908.1:84415-86595 GCF_000143565.1 Laccaria bicolor S238N-H82
TTTACATTACACATTTAATTTACTATTGTCTACTTAATTTAGCAGTTGATATTTCTAATCTGCCAGTTCCAAAAAATCAATGTCAAATTGGAGGCGAACTGGTCTGTCTTTCAGCATGACTTTGCTCCTAGTTACAAGGATCTATTTGAATCTGGTGTCAATGCTGGATATTATAATGTTGACGATGTACTTGACAAGTGAGTGCCTTATTTTGTATGATCATTCAGCCATGGCCCATTTCATCTTCATTACTCAGTTTGGTGTTTTGTTGGCTTGCTATTCTGTGGCTCCAAAGTGAATTTGACAAATGGGTCATCGTTCACAATCGAACTCCTCCTCATGCCAACACCAAGAAGGTCTTGCCTCATGGGATTCCCGAACTAAGCTGTGAGAAGCCAGAGCAGTTTGGAGCTCTTGATTTCAAGGTAATTGTCATATTCATTTGTTTGCTTTCTTTACATAGCATCAAATTAGATTCCCATTCTAACAGAGCTCATTGACCATCTTGAAGCAGAATTTTCCCCTCCTGACCACCCAGTCTTTCAGCTCACACCACCTTTATTCCATGAACATTGGGTCTCCTGTGATCACTTTTTGTACATTCTGGGACATGTACCGCCAATTATCCTATTGTTTCCATCAAGATTTGGAGACTGATCATGATGAGGCAATGGCCTCTCTCATTTCTTCACAACACACACAAACACAGGAGGTTGAGCAGGATTTAATTCCACTCATTGAAGGTCTGAAGGAACTTTGGCAGGGTGATCAAGTTGTTGGCCCATCTAATCATGATGGTGATGGATCTGACTATGCTTCCTTCACTGATGATTCAGATGAAGAGTCCAAAGGTGATACATAATTGTAATAAGTAGTTGACAAGTCAAAACCAGCCCATTTTTTCCAGACCATCCTATTTTATTAGAGACCTGCGAGGCTTGATGTTTTGTGTTTCCGAGAAGTAGACATTGATGTGAGCACAGGCTTTGGGACTTGGAGTGTAAAATTGGTCTCAACCATGTCACCTCATCAGTAGCTTTCTCGAAAACAAGATATGAACCACGTGTTCAGTATCCTGACAGTCACTCAGGGCATTTTCACCCTCCAGAAGGTCGACTGTGTACTGTTTACTTGGTCTGTGCATATTTCCAAATATAGTCTATAATGGAAATATAGCTATAAAATTACAGAAAAAAGAGAAAAATAATAGACTATTGTCAGGAATATTGAGGTACCATATACATGGTTTGTATGCATTTTGTAATATACAGTTGAGTGCAAAAAGAATGAAGGTTGGTTCATTTTTCTGGTTCTTTCTAAGAATCTATTGTACCTCAAATGTATTTGTGTATTCTTTTACATTATGTAGTTGTGTTACACTTCCCTTGGTATGGACTAATTTCAGTGAAAGCTGGAGCCTTGAGAAGGTTTTTATTCTGGAGGCCATTTTTGGCATCTGAAAAAAAAAATATGCGCTAACTGGGGAGGTAGCTAGAACATACCTCTGGTCAACCTGAATGAGCCTATCAAAGAATTAGTTAAAAATACTGAGCGGTTAAATTTTGGAAACATATAATTTTTAGCATAAAATCACTTTAGTCACCCACTGACAACTGACTATTAGTTTTGCAAACACCATGAATACTATGGGACTAAATGTCAGGGTGTATATCTATATTGTATATATTCTGGGGCTTATATATCTCCACTTTTACCTAAATATATTCCTTACTGGAATGGACTCCAAATATATTTCTTATGCCTGGACCTGAATTGTGACTGTCACAATGTAGAAATATATTTCTTGTCTGGGATGGACTTGGGATATATTTTGCAGCTAGGGTTGACTAAGGATATGTTTCTTCAGCCACAAGGGGTGTCTGGGGTCCTATATTTAAGAGAAAAACTTGGGATTTAAAGTGGTAGCCACCAGTCACCACCCTGCCAAAGGTAAGCATGTCCACCCCAATGCCATGTCATCACCCACTCACGTTAATTAGGCACACAGACAGGTGACAGGCAACAACAACACTCAACAACAACAACAGGTGGCACAATGACCTCCAACAACCTCACACAAAAATGAACACCCATGAACAATGAGTGCCCATGCCCACAGATGACAAGTGCCCATGGATGGTGAGACTTGACTCCTCTCCCTCTCCCTCCCCTCCTCCCTC
>NW_001889908.1:86645-102603 GCF_000143565.1 Laccaria bicolor S238N-H82
ATTCTTTTCCTTTTCCCTCCCCTCCTCCCTCCCTCCCCCCATTTTCCATAAATTCCCCCCCCCCCTTTTTTCATTCACCCCCCCCCCCCCCCCCCCCCCCCCTCTCCCCCCTCTACAATATCTGTTCTAATATGAATTTTGTATGAATTTTTGAGTTGGCAGAAGGTCTCACTTAATCACAAATTGATGAAAGTCAGTAATTGGTACTCCAGTAGGAATCCAATGTCCAAAGCATTGCATTTTTTTTAAAGTTCAATTGGAGTTCAGTAGGAGTGCTGTAGGAGTCCAGTGGGAAGGGAAATGTGAAAATGCCTTTTTGGAAATTTTGTTGGAATTCAGTAGAAATATGTGGGGGAGTGATAAGTATTGGAACTTGGCGAATGAGTTGGAGGGAAAAGGCATGCTAAAACAGCCCCTTTGCAGATGAGTGAGTCACAGAAGTATTGCAGTTCAGAGATAACTCATCCCAGATTCACCTGGAAGTGTCTTCCAAGCTACTTGAGAGTCTTTGACAAGCCCTGGGGTGTCGACTAGCAAGTCCTTGAATAATTCAGGAGGGAATTGAGCTTAGGGTCTGGGAAGTTATTGAGGAGATCTTTCTTGATTGATTCCATAAAATCAATATTGAGCTTTGAAAGGCACTGTGAGCATTGTGAAGGACATGGTAATAACTACCCTCCTTGAGTTGGTGACCATGGTGGCAATCACTCCAATGGACCGCTAATGAAAAAGCACAACAAATGAGAAAAAAGAAACATTGTGCAGAATATCTACTCAAATCTACTTCTTGATTCCTTGTTTTGCAGTTATTTGAAAAGGTGGTCCAGGCGGCAAAAATCTTGACCTGAATGACACACAAGGTCTTCTCTAGCACTAACAGAGGCTTTCCCTTGTGAATGAGGCTTTGATGCTTTTGTTAGACCCATGGACCACCTGTTGCTCAGCTCATTCACAGACCAAAAACTCTGTCCCATCACACCCGCAGACCAAGAATTGTTCCATCACACCTGCAGACTAACAATTGGTCTGTCACACCCACAGACTAACAATTGTTCCATCACACCTGTGGATGAACAATTGTGTTACACCCGCAGTGGACGACTTGTTGCTCCGTTGGATCCACAGGCCATGCCATTTGTTAAGCCTGTTTGTTTGTTACACCTGTGGGCCACCTGCTAGAGCTCCCTGGACGTGAACATCTGGATTTGTATTTAACATGCTGAATGTCATTGCCCCGAAAATGTGGCCAAAAAATTGTCCAGATTTGTGATTAACTTGGTGAACGTCCCTGCTCCGAAAATGTGGCCAAAAAAACATCCGGATTTGTATTAGTGCACCAATGTCTGAAATTTCGGATGTAATTTTGACATGGACCAGATAACCCCCCTGAGGACTGCTCTGAAGTCCGAAATTCTTTAGGTTACTTCCATCCAGATATAATGATCCCTGTAGACTGCACCAATGTCCGAAATTTTGGATGTAGTTTTGACAGGGGCCAGACAGCCCCCATGGAATGCTCCAATGTCTGAAATTTAGTACTTCAAGTACCTGAAAATGCAGCTGAAAAAATGTCCAGATTTGTATTTAACATGCTGAATGTCATTGCCTTGAAAATGCAGCCGAAATCAATGGGCGGTTCATCCTTGCGTTCTTCATCCAAAATGCATGCTGTACTAAATGCTCCCTGGCGTCGTTGAGCCCACAGGCACCACTGTAAGAATTCTATAAGATGCATACCAATACTGATTCTCTGAAAAGACTCTAAGCCAACAACTGATTCTACATTGGTATTTAAGGAAACAATTTAGCGAAAGTAAGGTCCATTAAGATAAGGCAGCGAAGAGCCTCCTTCCGAAACCCTTGATCTTCCTAAAAGCCCTCTTCCAGTGTCGCTGTGGTATGATGAGCAGAACACACATCACAAAATGTCCCTTTGTTGCTGGTTCCTTGTCATTCGCATTGCCCAAGAGAGGTGGGTCAATAGCTATAGGATGCTGTGGGCAGGACATAGAAGTCAGTGACTGGAAAATGTATGTCGTGAACACGCCTGACACTTTCATCACTCGGGGGGAGCACAGGGGGGAATATCGATTTGGGATAGAGACATGGTATAAATGTCAAAGGGGCAGGGAATTTCCCAGGTCCAGCTGGCCATCAGCTGGTTCAGACATGGTGCCAGCTCCACTGTAAACATAATGACCACCTTACCACAAAATTAGAATATCCACCAAATTTCACTCAAAGGCAAGGCCTATGTTAGAGACAGTGTACTGATTTTTCAATATGCAATTGATTTCATTGTGCTACCTATAATTACGTGTCAAATGCTGAGCAATAGGATCATGCACTCCCTCCCCCTCCATCACACTCCCTCCTGTCCATCTCTCTCCACCACTCTCTCTCCACCACCCTCTCTCCACCACCCTCTCTCCACCACCCTCTCTCCACCACCCTCTCTCCACCACCCTCTCTCCACCACACACTCTCCCTACCACTCCATACCCCCTCCATCACTCTCCTCTCCATCATGCCCCCCCCTCCATCACTCTCCACCACTCCCTCCCCCCTCTCTTTAACACTCAATGTAGTAGAATACACTTAGATTCTCTATGGCCTGGCCAACATTTGTAAGCCTTTTGTAGTCTATCAATATAAACTTTGTAGTTGAAGTCTGACTTTTGTAGTCTTTTGTAGTTTATGTCCAACTTTTGTAGTCTTAGCCCAAGTTTTTGTAGTCTTTTGTGGTTTATCACTAAACTTTCTAGTCCACAGCTGACTTTTGTAGTCTGTCTGCAATCTTTTGTAGCCTGTCAGTGTCAATTTCCATTTGAGGGTGTGTACTTTCCTTTTTGGTTGAATTTTCCCACAATACAATAATTGTAGCCTCTTCTCTTAGCTTTCCAGATGTGTTGAAATCATGTTGTTTGGTGTTGTTTTCATGGGTAAAAATGCAAAAAGGTTGAAAAAAGCCAGCAGTGAGAAAAACCCTTTACCTCATATCTTCACAGCAGAAGCACTTTAGAACATAATTCAAATAGATTCTGAAAGCTACAGTGCAGAGCTACAACTTTTTATTTTGACCATTTTGGGACATGGATCATGTCACCACCCTCCCCAACATCACATCAGATGGACCTTGACATGTATCATCATTCTTATCTTGATTTCTTGAACCTTTTGGTTATCACCAATGATACTTTCTTTACTGGGTGTACTCAGTGGACCCTACAAACAATACCTGACATCCCATCCATCATTTCTATTAATTTATAATTTAATTTAATTTTTGCAATAAAATATCCTGGGACAAAGAATGAAATATCCATTGAAAGCACCAGGCATAACTAATGAAAATTGCAATGATATTGGCCAAGTAGCTAATGAAATTTTCAATAATGTAGCCCAGGTATCTAATTAAAATCACAATGATATTGGCCAGATAACTAATGAACATCACAATGATATTACCCAGGTACCTCATGAAAATTCTCTAATGAAAAGGCATGGTAACTGGAATGATTCCTATCATGAAGACTATGGACTTATACACAGGGAGGTGTAGGCAGTTACCTTATTTATATGAATTTGAGTCTGTTGGAGGAAGGGTGCGATATTTGCATCCATGAGGGCTTCACCCTTGTCCAAGATAGCTTTTGCTGAGTGATAGTTCAGTACACCTTTGGACCATTTGAAGGCTGTCTTGTAGTGGTTAAATTTCAAATAAGGTGACACCTCCATCACCACCTGTTTGGCCTCCCACATGACATCCTCCTTTCAACCTGTCAGAACATGTGGTTATGAGAAGAGAAAAGAAATAGCACCTTGGAATGAGGTCTTTATCATGCCCCACTGATTCCTGCTGGATTCCGGTCATTCCTGTGGAATCCAGCGGAATCCAGAGGAATCAAATTTGGCAGAAACACCAGCCAAAATGACATTCCAGGGGACAAATATTCCTCAGGAATGATGTCATTCCTGATTAGTAGCCGGAATGGACAAAAAGGAATGCAACCGGAATTCAATGACTGGAATTCACATTAGTAATCAATAATATTAATAAACATTAATATGCCGACACTCGATTTGGCATCATCAAACAATCCACAACATTTGTCTTCTAACCACCACCATCATCGTCAGGCACGCCATGTCACCACCCTCGCCAACGGCCACCACCAGCCACAACCACCGCCATCACCGCCCACCACCTTCACTGGCAACCCACGACGACAGCAGACACCAACCATGACAAAAATGTTATAATAATCATCATCGTCACCATCACTCATCAGATACAATGACCCATGTCTTGATCTGAGGCACAGAGTTCTTATTGCTTTTATAGGTAGGTTTATAATTCCTATGCCTCCCAGGTCCATTTTGATGCCTCTAGAAAAAAAAATTCAAGAAGGGGTAAATACTATAAATATACCATATGTTGTAGAAACCAAGATCAATGTACCTTAGCAGGATGACCACCATTGTGATCGACAGTTGGTTCCAAAATCTGATTTGTTGGGCTCTCGTCTGCAGAAAGCATTTTGTGAGAGATAAATTATGAGTTGCTGAGATATCTTACTGATATTGTGAGGGTGTATCAGGCCACATGAAGCCACTTCTCAAGAATTTCTTCAGACCTCCTGAATCATAAGATTGGCCTGTATAGAAGTGAAACAATTAACTTTTGACATGGCATTAGAAGGAACAGCTCACCAATGGCGTGTCTTTGATCTAGAAGGCTCTCCCTTAAAACTTGAGGTATAGTTCTTTAGGAACCTCCACACTGGAACACATGAAGATGTCAACAAAAGATTGCATGTACTTTTGATTGGAGTTCTCATTGAACTCAAATGGGTTTTCCTGGTCCAGGCCACAGCTTGCTGCCATTGGCTTTTAGTATTCACATTGGACAAACCAGTCAAGGTACCCTGGAATACCTGTCAAAAGATCAGAAAACTTTGTCTTGTCTTCACAAATATGAAAGGATGTATAGTGAGGTAATAGCAGACATCATTTGCGAGATGGCACCCCAGTCTGGTGAAGGCTGCACCTGAGTTGACATAGATCTCCCTGATCATGGGACACAGACCTCGCAGAGTGTAGTGTTGAGATCTGAGTCCACTTCTGCCAAATTCTGGATCTGGTGAGCTTCAGGGGTGTGTTGGTGCTGGGATCACCTCCATCTTGAAATATATTAAGTGTTCAATTCACATGAGAAGATTTTTTATACTGGTCTATGTCCTCCAGCTCATCCAGTACTGATCATGTTCTTTTATCACACTGTTTCTCCACCACTTGAACAGGAAATTTCAATGATTGTATGTTTAGTGACAAGATTGAAACTATTCATACCTCAGTTCCAACTTTGAAGTCCTCCTGGGTCCAGAGCCTGTTCCTGCTCTCGACATGCATGTGAGCAAAGCCACAAAAGTCACAGAGGACAAAAACAGACTTCTGGGACACAAATGCTGCCAAAATGCAGATTGTCCCAGGGCTGGGTTTCCGATGAGTTTTTGACAATTAATCTGTTGGGAATGAGAAAAGTTCTCATTTTTAGGCCTTTTCCTTGTCCTTGTTTGGACCTGAAAATCATGTCGAAAGAGCGCACTCCTGTTTTATCAGGCGCAATTCCTGCGTTCGAAATGTTCATGACGGCATGGGAGCAACTTGGGACAGCACACCCCCACTTGGCCCAATGGACAGATATCGGTATCGACTGGGCAACAACTTACTACAAGAAAATGGATGATTCGCCTGCCTACGTTATTGCGATGTGTGAGTTAAGGTTCAAATTCATAGATCATTCAATAACTTGACATCATCAGTTCTCAATCCCTCAATATGATTGTCATGGATTCGACAACACTGGGAGCCTAATTACGTTGCCAGGGCCACCGTAATTATAAAAAATACCGTAAGTGTCTCAGTTTGTTACGGTGACAGTAACCTAATATACTTGTTCCAGATGCGAAAATACCATGACCGTCTTCATGGACAAGTTCAACAACCTACACCTGGTACAGCAGCCTCGCAGCAAGAGAGGCGAAGCTGGCATGATTTAGCTGGACAATACGGGCTCGAAGATATGATGGACGTTACAGGTGCTTCTTCGCAGCAGGTCCAAGGGGTTGAAGAACAATTTGAGTTGTACGAAAATGGGCTGCTCTCACCGCGTGGCACAGATATTGTAGGGTTTTGGGCGGTAAGTATAGTCTCTCACTATTTTCTAATTTGCCCCACTGATTTTTTTGTAGATAAGTGATAAAACTCATCCAACATTGTACACGATGGCATTAGATTATTTGCCCATTCAAGCATCCTCGGTTCCTTCCGAGCGCGTTTTTTCATCCAGTGCCGAAACTGATACAAAGCGGCGAAATCGAATCCACCCTGTTCTAATGGAGGCGCTTCAAATGTTAAAGTTTTCGCTCAAGCAGCAACGGCTAAACTTTACGGAGGGATGGGCTGTCACAGAAGACGAACTCGAGTACTACGCAGATGACAACAAAGATTCAGTGGATTTGTTAGGGAAGCTAACTTCAGAAATTACGGAGGATGGTATAGATATTGATGAGGTAATTCACGTTATTGGACAGGATGACGAGGATTGATAGCTTGTTCAATATATTTTACTTATCACAAAATGCATTTGTCTCAAATTCTATTACAAATTTAACCTCATTCTACTTAACGCACGAGTCATCAATTGCGGCAATCATTTACCGGCTATAACCGGTTCAAAGCCACCGACTAAGCTGAGCCGAACTGGACTTGATCAGCTTTCGAGTGATCCACAAACCGGAACCGGCAAAAGCCGCCGGTTCAGCGAGCCGGCTTGCGGCTAGCCGAGCCGCGGCAACACTAGATGTAGTTCTAGCCCTACAAGGTGTGCAATTGCCTTGTATACCATTTGCCAACTGATGTGCAATGTCCTTTGCCTATTTTTGCTTGCATTCCACTCACTTTAAAAAAAACACCGCAGGGGGTGAAATTTTGGTTTTTTTGGGTGAAATATCAGTATCTGCCATCAGATAAGATAGAAAAATCAAAAATAGCTTCTATTTTTGGATCCAGCATGTTTGTGATATATACCAAATCTAAATATAGCTCAGATATGTTTTATGATATAAATTCTTAGAAATGGTACATCCTGGATCAGTATTGATGACTGGTATGTTTTCATGTATCCTGTGTATGTTTCTCTTGCCAAAAGAGCTTCCTCATATATTTTTTCCATGTCAAAATCCCTCTGAAAAACTGCATTTCACCAGAATATTTCAGTTGTGATAATTCTCATTTTTCTGCTTCAAATTTAGTGTTACAGCTACTCAGAGCTACCAAGTGATGTAGAAATGTGGAGATGATGGATGCACAAGTCATATTCTGGATGTAGTGTTTAAAGGTTCAGTCCATAGGACCGCAAAAAACCGGTGGACCGAACTGAACCGGACCATGGTCCGGTCACTTTTTCAGTTGCAGTTGCCCCAATTTGGGGTTGGTCCGGTTGCTGGTTGCCTCATTTCGAAAATATATTAAAACCGTTCAAAGACCGGTTTTGATCGGTTGCAACCGGTTAAACGGTCACGTGCGTTACATACCCTTGTAACCACGTTTATTACCTTTTATTGGGTTTTTGTTTCATCAAAAACGGTTAAGAATTGAGAAAGATATAACCAAATCCATATTTTACCCGAGTCTCTACGAGATGTAATTCGGTTTCAGTCATAGCTATGTCAAATCTTCATTAAATCTCTTCAAAATTGGTAGAATGACGGGTATTTACATGCTTTACTATTTCATATAACATGTTTATTTTTCAGAGTAATAATAGTCAAGATACAAATGGTTTATATTGGTATAATAAATTATATGCAAAAAAACCGGTCTGGATCGGTCTGAACCGGCTCCATAGACCGAAATAGACCGGTCCAAGGTGGTTCGGTTCGGTTCCCTCAATAGCTGGGTCGGTCGTAGACCGGTTGCGGTCCACAGTTGCGCGTTTTGGGGGCAAAAAACCGGCCTGAACTGAACTTGCGAACACTATCTGGATGACCTTTTCCAGGTAACAAACAATTGTCAACAAAGCAAGCTTTTGAGCGGAAAATCATGGAAATGCATTTTGGAGGGTGTCATTCATATTATTGATTGTATCAAGTTCATATTTCCTCAGTTGCAACTTGTTTTTGACATATAAAATGACTTTTGGTATTTTAATTGAGCAGCATTTGGATGGATGGCTCAGGTTCCAGCTGGATGATGTTGCCAAAGGCATTGCCAAATGGTCGCAAATAGTTGCCTCTCTGTGGCCAGATCCTCAAAAGTCATGCTATTCATTCTTTACACCTAAATTTAATGAAACATAGACATTCTGGTACTCTACAAGTAGACTACAGCCCGATTTTTCATGTTTCACATTCATGGCACCCTCGCAAGTAGATGGATGCAACATTGTGAACTTGAATGACATGTTTGAAGCTTTAGACAAATAGATGCAAACATCCCAAACACATTGAAAACACTGGAAATACAACTGACATTGAGCAAGGAGAAGAAGGCAACATTACTCTGACAATGGTAATACATCTTAACATGATTAATTTACAACTTTTACCTTAAACTTTCATCAGAAGAAGGTTGCAGAGAAAGGAGTATCTCTGTTTTTTAAGATAAAAAATATATCAGTCCAGGAATTTGTAATTTAAAACCTGCCAGCTATACCCTACTAACAACTATATCCTAAGTGAAACAATATTAGGACAGGCATTGTTAAGTTTTGAGTGAAATGGCACACCTGAAAGTCTTGTTCCCATTTTACAATTTTCAGGAGGGTTTTAAAACATACAATTGTGTTGGCAAACCTTTCTCTGCTTGCCTAATACTCAGGCAATCAAATTCACATAGTCTCAGCTAAAGGTGGATACCAGTGTGGAAGTGCAGAGTGTACCAAAACCGAGCTTTAGGACTGGACGGTAGGGTCGAAGTGTCGACAGTTGTGAAGCCCGCACTGAGCGGGGCAGTCGCGTTAGCAAATAGGCCTCTCACACTGTCGATTAGCTCCCCGAGAAATCCCCAGTATGACGGTTCGGCGGAGGAACTTGATAGGATGCGTCAAAAGCTATTTTTACTTTTGTTTGTTTGTCTTCTTATTTTCTTTAGAACTTTTCTGGACAGGCAGCACGCGAGAACGTGTAGATGCCTTGTGATTATGATTTTTGTACTTAAGGTGCCCTCCCACCTTGCGAATGGAGATTGATTCTTTCCCCTCCAAGTTTTTCCTCACTCATAAGAATTGAAGATTATTAAGTATTTTCAAGAACGACGACTTAGACGACTCTCAGTTACTTTCCTCGACGTACGCTCTCATGCCACTCGACGCCACCATCAGTTTGGTCGACGCAAGCGCTTAACACACTCTCACACGATCTTTCACCACTACGTGTTCTGCTCCGTCTTGCCTTAGCTTACTCTCTCTCTCTCTTGGCCCTTCGCCTTTTTATCTGAGGTAGTACTCAAGAACGACAACCTCAAAAGACTTCAAGATTCTCTTTTACTTGCCATACGCTCTCACGCCACCGCTTACAGGAAGACTAAACGACGCGCGCGTTTAAACGTACTCACACGGTTCCTTGCTGCTGAGTGTCTTCCCTTCCGTTGTTTCGTTGATCCCCTCTTCCCACAATCCTTCACCCTATCTTCTGAGGTAGACGACCAATCACCGTTTCCTGAGTTGAACATCCGTTCTTCCACACCAGTATGAAATTATTGAGGGCTGTATTCACTTTGATAATGAAGGATTTGTTGTGAGAGTCCTTAAATAGAGTGTATTTCGTCTGATATAAACTATACTGTGTTCACAAAAATCATCCAATGGCTAAGAAATTTATATGGATATCTTCAGAATGAAAATTTCATAGAAATCAAAGGATTGTGTGGATACAGGTAATGGGAATAGGTGCAGAGGGTCACATTAAAGCAACTGAAAGTGCTGGAAACTCAGCTGTAGATCGAAATTCTTCTGACTTTTACTCCCAGCCTGGTAAATACATGGTGCTACCTACACTAACTGGGCAAAAAGATTGTCTGATCATTTTTGGACAAAGTTGGTGCTATAACACAAGAATCAAACATTTTGAGAACTAAGCTCTAGTGTATCAAATATAGCTAAGGAGGTGTAGATTCCATATACCAAGTCTGGGGATGAACAATTGAAAACTCAGGATAAGGCAGTGAATTCACTGTGACAAGTGCCAAAAATGGGATGTAACAAAGTGGGAAATTCTGAATGACTGCAACCTACTGAAAACAATTCACAACTTGAGGAAGAGATATTTTGAACACTGGATCTCCGTGCTATTGTTATGAGTTTCATAAAGTCTCTGGGCTAGAAAATTTTATATCCTCCTTTTAAAGGTAAATTTGAACTTATTCTCCATTTTATGTATTTTTCACTTAATATATTTGTTGGAATGAGGTAAAATGACTCCCTATTGTTGTTTGTAGTGTGTATAATACAAAAGGTAGGTAGAAATGTTAAAATGAACATTGCATGATGTCTGTAGAAGCTAATTCCCAGAGTTTTTCTGGAAGTAAACAAGTATCTACAACATTGGTCCTTCTTTTCTGCAAGAAGAAAAAATGCTACCATCCTTTTGAATTGATATATGGAGACTCAGGATGTCTTTTAAACAATGCCTGAAGTATAGCATGATAGCAAATAAATTTACATTGGGTATAACTTGAAAAGTTCTCAATAAAAGTACATTTTGCATAGAGCAAGAAAGGTGTGGGGTATCAGATCCTTGTATAAATAGGACCTCTGTTTATTTTTTTGGGATAGTGTTACTAGGCATGAGAAGTGCCTTGTGAAATATTTTCAGCCCCAATTCAGCAAGAAAAATGTCAAGGATTGGTCCAGGATGATTGCTCTATGCAAAATGGACTTTTATTGGGGACTTTTCAAGTTATACCCAATGTCAATTTATTTGCTATCATGCTATACTTCAGGCATTGTTTAAAAGACATCCTGAGTCTCCATATATTAATTCAAAAGGATGGTAGCATTTTTTCTTCTTGCAGAAAAGAAGGACCAATGTTGTAGATACTTGTTTACTTCCAGAAAAACTCTGGGAATTAGCTTCTACAGACCTACGTAGGTCAGCACTAGATCATCCAACAAAAGTGCAAGTTGTACCTGGATGATGTGAAGTGGCAGGTAATGGTGCCACTGAAGGCAACAGATACGACACTCGAGTACCCCCTAAGCAATCCTCACAACGATAAAGCCCATCAGCAGAGGTGCAGGACATGAACCCCTGCAGCTGACCAGCCCAATCAAGGAGTGGTGCATCCTGTAAGTCTAGTGTAAGTTGTTGTAACTCATGAGAAAAAAGACGTACCGAGGTTGGATAGCATTTTGCAGCAACCTTTCCAGCAACATCTGAAACCGGCGTGACTTCATAGAAGGAACGGGCATGTGGAATGAGCATCTCATCATCAGAGTCATCGCGTAGTACAACAAACGTCTGTGTCTTGTGTTTGCCTCTCATGAGAAAATGAAGGGTTGGGAGGGATGCTTTGTCATCTGGCTAATATGGAAGCATTTACAAAGCAAATGGACTAAGATGTCAGTAAACTAACAAAACAACGACAAAAGTTTGGTGGAGCTAAGAATGTAACTACAAGGCCTTCAGTGGTGCACAAAATATTTCAACTTCCGGGTTACCAGCTGCACGTGTGCACACAAGTGAGTCCTGGACCATCTTTTCAATCTCCTTGAGCGCCTCTTCACAGTCCGAGCGATCCTGAGGTACCTCCAAGGTACGCATGATCTCCTGAATAGCAACGTTCATCAGAACCACCCAAGTTGGGTTTGCTGGTACAGGACCATCAACCATCGCTGGGAAACGGAAGGCCAGCCAGCAGACCAGACTCCTTAGCCACTAAGTAAATAGTATGTGAGCAGCACATCTAGACCAGAACAATGAATGCGTGTACCTTTTCACGTTGCTTGCAAATGAAGTCTGTGTACTCAGGGTCTTCGCTGTAGTCTGCCTTCACAACAATCTGATGCTCGGGGTCTGGAAAACGCAGGAACCAGACCTGGTATGCACACTTGAAAACTGCCTGGGTTTGTCCCTGAGTGTATGCTTCAAAGAAGCTCGGAAAAAGTAACTTCAAGAGCTTCACTTGAATGGCACGCTTGTTCCGGCGAGAGAGGTATATGCCAAGGTCATGGAAAATCGAGATCTGAAGTGATCGATCATTATATCAAGGGTTTAAAAGTCTATTTTAAACATACCTCAGGCTCAGGGTCCTTTAGCTTCTGGCTTGGTACCTTGAAAGTGATGTCTCGAGCAACAATAACAGTGACCTTGGGTTTGAGTGAACGCTTAACCCTGGTAGCCATGCTAGAAGGTTGGAGAAATTGGAAGGATGAGGCGATGTTGTGTGGTATTACATACAACTAAACCTTGTTTGGCATCAACTATACAGTTGATACAATACCAAATTTCTGGATGGTTGCACAAACATGTCTGATACTAAATGAGAATACTACATGGGCAAACTAGATAACTAAGATAAAATTGTAACTACGAATCCTTGACTTCCCAGCAGATCTGGTACCCATGATGCCGCTTTCACGCCAATCGGCCATCTCATCCAGGGAGGTGAGTGGCCTAAAATCTTTCACTATCAATTCAGCCCCTTTCCACTCTTTGCCGCACCCGAATTCTTGAAGAACACTGTCGAGCGCCTCGTGAAGGCCTAGGATGAACTCCATCCAAACCTTCTCTTGCTCCTCTAGAATCTCTAGGGCGATACAAGCCTTGACGACAAGGTCGATGTAGTCATATAAATTGCCATTGGTCATGTAGTCGAAGTGAATTTCACTTCAGTCACCCACTGACAACTGACTATTAGTCTTGCAAACTCCATGAATACTACGGGACTAAATGTCAGGGTGTATATCTATATTGTATATATTCTGGGGCTTATATATCTCCCTAGGCCTCCAGTGATGCTTGTGCGAGGAGGAGAATTTTCTGGTTGGCGTCTCGATTTCAATCTCCTTCATTTAGGTAGATTTCATTTCGACCATGCCAGCCGGTAGCTTTTTCCCACTGGGTTTTGACGCACCCGGCGCTCGGATTCTACCCATACATTTATTCTATCCATCATCCTATCCTATCCTCCATTCATCTCTCGTTTTATTTTCTTTGCTTTCTTTTTTCCTTCTTTTCTTTGTCCTCCTGATCTACGCTTAGAGGAGGAGTGTTGAACCGTTGAGCGCTGCAGCGTGATTGTGATCGAACCTTACATAAGCCACTACTATAAGTACTGTACAGGGGCATACTACTTTCCTCTGTATCTCATTCTCCCTCTCATTCTTCTTCTTCTCCTTCTATTTCTGTTTCTTCTTCGCCCAAGCACACCATTATTTCGGAACTTCCCAGCAAGTGACAAGTCACTGTCGTGGCAGGTTCTTGTCATTCTTGCATCAACATCTGGTGCTGCTCAGTGCCAATGTTGCCAAAGATCTGGAGCCTCAGGTCAAAGATCAGTGCTCAAGGCTGCTGACTGGCATCAAATTGTAAAAATAGAATCTTGCAGTATCACCCATCTTCAGCATCTGATAGTACTTTACAGTCCCCCACCCATTCCTGCGGGAATCCACTGGAATCCACAGGAATGGGATCAGAATAGAACTGCAATCAAAGATCCAACATACATTTACACCAATACACACCTCTGCATACTTCTTTTGCACTGATATACTGAATATACACTTCTACACTTCTGCATGCTTATCAAAAGAACACAAAACAAATTATCCTACCCTTTGGTCACCTTCTTGTGACTCTTCTTCCACTGAATATACACTTCTACACTTCTGCACACTTATCAAAAGAACACAAAACAAATTATCCTACCCTTTGGTCACCTTCTTGTGACTCTTCTTCCCTCCAACTGATTCTTTAGCCTTCTCCTTCTCCTTGCCCTTTCCTGATCTGGATCCTGAAGCCACCTGTGATTCCTTGGCATTCCCCTTCTGCACTGCCTCCCTAGTTGCCTTTCCCTTTTTGGCTGCTAGTTTCTTCGTCGACTTCTTCTTGTCTTCTGAGTCAAGCCAATCTTTCAAGTTGGCTGCTGTGTATGACCTGAGAAGGATGTGAATGAATAGATGAGAATTGGTGGTTTTGGCGGGTCTGGCGGTTTTGGCACATCTCAATTATGTAGTCATATTTAGCTGTAGGAAATGAACTATACTACTACTGTGTGCAAGTACAGCTCTCATCTGCATCTACACTAGATACCCCATATGTGCCTATCCATGCCCATATGTGCCCATCCAGACCCATCTGCGTGCCATGCCCATCCACCCTCAACCACACCCATCCACGTCCGACCACTTACACCCATCACACCCATCTGTGTTTAACCAACAATGCCCATCCACAGTTGTCAACCACACCCATTCTGTTTTGACCAACACCGTACGTGTTCAACCACACACGCCCATCCATGTTCAATGAACATCACCCATCCATGCACACGCACCACGCACCACCCATCCATGCCATGACACTATCACCATAACTGTGCTATTCATGGGCAAGCTGGTGATTGATATTGATGTTGATGGCTGGGGCGGTGTGAAGGCAAGTGTAGGGCCAGAGGTGGGGGTGCTGGAGCCAGGAGCACTTGTTAGAGGGGAGGTACCTGTGGATGAGGCTGTGGTGGTTGATGTTGAGCCTGGAGGTTATGTATCACGTGGGGTAGTTTATGGGTGAGGGGGATGGAACATACCTGCCATGCACAGACTGAGACAGCTCACCCAATCCACCTACTTGTACTCAAGTCCTCCCATGGACATGTATCTGCGCACAAGTTACATGGGAGGAGACAAAATGCCATGTTGTTACTAGGTAGAATTCAAATGAGTTAGGAAAAGCATGAAAGGAACATACATGGCACATTCTAAGCTAGTACCAGTTGCATTCACACACATCACCCCACATTGTGGAAGCAACGATATTCCCTTCCCATGGGCCAGTGGGTCCTATGTCATCATTCCGTCAGTGTTCTGTGTCTCAGTGAGGTTGGTTGAATGAACATGGGATGGGTTACTCACCATAGTCTGCTCACCTCAGCTTGTCATCATCTATTTCCATTTGTGGCCATTGTTCGTGAGCTGTGGTGGATAGTGGTGGTCAGTTTTGCCTGGTAGTGTTTGTCTTCATTTGTGGGGGTGTGATGTGGTATTGCTATGTTATTGTTGTTGTTGGGGGCGGTGGAGCGATAGCTGCAGGAGGTGGTGGTTGTTGGTGGCAGTGGTCACACAGGTGAGGTGAGTGGTCACAGTGGATGGCAGTCGTTGAGAAGGAAAAGATTTGTTTGATGATGATGGTGCTGGCAAACACTGCTCAGGCAGCTCTGGAAAAAGGCAGGTTAATTACTATCTAATAATGTGGCAGGTAACCCGCCAAACTGTGCTGTATTGGTACGGCAAGGGTCAGATATGTCCAACCCATACCCCTACCCACACAGGTTGGGAAACCCATGACAATCACTACTTGTTACCTAACCATGACTCTGCTCTTGCTTTTTGTAATGAAATTGTAGCAGAGTAATACATTTTTCATGCTCTACTGAAACTGGGGACAGGATATCAGAGCCCTACAAGCCCAGGTAGATAAAAAGTGGTTGTCAAATGTTTGTCTAAGTAGTGTCCAAATATGATGATATTGTGACAAGTCTAAAGTCACACTCTTCACAGTTGACCACCACTGCCTCAAACACAAAGCTGATACTATAGTAAGACCCACTGCTGATTGCCACTTGATCTGAGGTCTTATCAGTGCCCCCCTAATTCCTGCAGATTCCAGTGGATTCCAGAGGGATGAAATTTAGCAGGGAGGCCTGCTATTTTCTTCATTCCGGCACTTTACCATTCCGG
>NW_001889908.1:102653-139683 GCF_000143565.1 Laccaria bicolor S238N-H82
GTGCCCAGCGCCCACGTACACCGCCAGCGCCCACAAAATGATGCCCAGCGCCCTTGACAATGGGACGACGTGTCCACGCAAATGCAACGACGTCCACGCCTCCACCCAACGACAAGTTGTCCCTCCATTCACCTTTCCTCCCCCCTTCCTTGTCCATTCACCCTTCCTCCCCCATTCCTTGTCCCTTCCCCTTGCTCCCTTCCCCCTTCCTCTACCATCCCATCCCTGCCCCTCCCTATTTCCATGTACCCCCATCCCCCACATCCACGACCTCCATGAGCACGCCCACATCAACCAAACACCCACAACTCCCATGAGCGCCAACATCCCTCCCCCCTTCACTTTTTTACACCACGACTGGACTAAACAACAATGCCCATGCGCGCCCACATCCACGAACCCTGTGAGTGTGCACCATGAGCATGAATGTCCCTCCCCTCTTCGCTTTTTTACACAACTGGACCAAACAACGATGCCCCCTTCTCTTTTTAACATTACAACTAGCTGCCTTGAGTATAGTATGTAATGTAGAGTTTTGTAGCACTTGGTGTAGATTTTTCGTAGCATTCTAAATTTACCCAAAATGGAAGTTTCAAACCCTCAACCCTAAAGGTCTGGTGGCCATTCTTTCCTCTCACATCTTTCTTTCCTTCCCCCCACATCTTTCTTCCCCTCATCCTTTGTTCTTGCTGTCCCACTTCACTTTTTACCTTCTAACCTTGCTCTCTTCCATCATGAGTGCAAGAGAGCTTTGTTCCTTACAAGCTAGGGTGAATTCTCCTCCCAAACAAGGCCAGAAACGTGGCCAGTCTAACACTGAGGCAAAAAAATCCAAGTGTGTCAAGGCCAACACCAAGAGTGATGGTGAGGAGAGTAATGAGGGAGAACCAGAGGTTGGGAAGGGCAAGGGAAAGACTGGTGGCAAGAAGGGGAAAAAAGCAAGGTGTGTAGCCTTTCTGATACCAGTACTTGCATATTAATCAATCTGTTCAGGATGACAGGTGCCCAGCGAGCAGCCAGGGACAAGGTTTAGGATGATAAGGGTGTCCCAGCCAGTCTGACACTGTGAGCTTCTTTCTTTTATTTTTATGTGATTAATATTTATTATATTATATTGATAGTGTTGAACAAGCTCTTGAAGCTTCTGGCACATCTGTTGCACCTCCAAAGTGTACTGGTCACTCATCTACTTCTTCTTTCCTCCCCCCTGCCCCCACTGTTTCCAGTAGTCGTTCTCGTATCAATCGTGAGCCTGCGGTTACTGCTGCACATGAAGAAACAAGTGATGAGAAGAGTGATGAGGAAGATGGTGATGAGGGCAGTGATGGTGATGAAAGAGGTGAGGAGCAGGAGGTCATCCGATTTGGCCCACCAAGAGGCCATCGTCAGGCCAAGTCTGGTTCCAACCACCATGAGCCCTTGGCTGAAGGTAATATAATATATTATTGTTGTTGTATGATTTTCTTTCTTTTCTTTTTGATGTGTTTGGAGTGTAAATGAAAGAAGAAATACTAATTTGTACAATAGTTCTAGTTTCCTTTTCAGATTTACTTTTCTGCTCTTGTCATCAGCTATATCACTTGTATCCCAGCACTGGATTTTAATCTGGCTATTGATCTGGTCAAATCTAGTTTCATTGGCATCTGCTACCTCTTCAGGGCAATGTCCTTTTCCAAATATTCCATTCAGCATATTTAGTGATGCAATCCAGACAATCTTTGGCTCTAATATTTCTTTGGCAACTGTTCTCACAATCTCATTCACACTATTTGAGAATCCCGATTTATTAAATCTTCATTTTCATCAACAACAATGGATTTGTGGTGATGAAAACAAAGTGCAGATTTCAGGATGGATAATTGCATTGAGCAATGCACTGGTAAACAAACTTGGAAAGAAGAGGGTTGAAACTTTATTCTCTGAAAATGAACTTGCACGAGAGCCAGATGAAAAGGCAAAAGTTGATCTTCTTGCTGGAAAGCTTGACAAGCTGGCTGGCTGCTTGAAACTATCAACATTTGATGAGAAGGGGGGTTATAAACAAAATACCTTGAAACAAGTCTATCTTAACTCAGCCAAATATTTAAAAATTGGCCAATCAATCTGGACTGATCGTGGATTTGCAATGGCAGCTATAAATGCTATGTATAACTTTCATGCTTCAGCATCTGCTTTCTCAGAGTACTGGAATAATACATATGGAACAAACGAAATTTCAATTTCACAAGCTCACAATCTGCTCGCACAATTGCTGAAGAATCTGGAATTGATGCTGAATTTGATGATGGATTGAATATCAAAGAAGTTACTACTCAGGCATTTTCACTCTTGGGGGAAGATGGAGTCATCAGAGCTTCAGAAGGACATGCATGTGATGAATGTACTCAAAAACACAAAGATACAAGTGATGTGGTTTTCAATAATCCAGCAGCAGTTGTTGGTGTTGATGCCACAGATGATGATATTCCTGCTTTGGCAGCAGCTCCTGAAGAAATGGAAGTTGATGCACCTCAGGTCACTTCAGATAATGAGATGGATACTGATAATATCCCAAACATAAAAATGGTTGTTCTTGATGGTATAGTTATGGGTCCTCAGGTAAATGACTTTTACATTTTGTTCATGGAGTTTGTTTGTTCACAATGATTTTTTCTAGCACTGTGCATATGAGAATTGCACTAATGACCTCTCTAACTCTTGTGGTGGATCTCTATGTGATATACATCACATAATGCTTGCTACTCAATGGTTGGTCCGTGACTGTAATACCTGAAGAGTAGAAAGAACACTTGCATGTCAACAGCACCAACCACAGTGGCGTAAACATACAAAGAACAGCAAATGCCACAACTAGGCTGGAGTTTGTAACTAATAACAGTGAAGAGAAATGTGCAATCTTAGTGTGTGCAGAAGTGTATATTAGGGTACTACAGTAAAGAGAAGTGTGCAGAAGTGTATACTAGTGTAAATGTATGTAGAAAAGAGAAAAATTGTATCTGTTGTATCTATTTATGGTGGATTGTGATCTTATTCGTGTGGATTCCGGTGGAATGGGACAGGACTCCGGTGGATTCCACTGGATTCTGGTCCCATTCCTGCAGACTCCGGCGGAGTCTGGTCCCATTCCACCGGAATCCACAGGAATGACCAGAGTCTGACAGGAATAGGTAGGGCACAATAAAGTACTGCTTGATCTTCAGATATGTCTTGCACTCCTGTTCTCATCCCAATAGACCATGAAGCTGTTCAGATGATATCTGATCATCATCTGGCTGATTATCTGTCAGAAAGGAAAGTCAGAAGGCAAACCAGTGAGTGGATGGCTGCCTGGAAATCACAGTTGGAAAAAGAGACCTATGTGGGTGCACATATGGTTATCGTTTTCACACTAAATGCATCTTTAGATACCAATTATACAAGATTGGCTTGGAAAGTCCATTAAAATGGAAGTGAAGAACCTGTTGCATGTCAGAGACACTTTATATGCCTACATGGATGTTCAGATCTTCTGCTTCCTGGATCAACAACAGTCAGCTATCAAGGTTCTGCATAATGTGCAGAAAAAGCTTCAGAAGCTTTGTGTAAGCACATGGCATCACATGTTTTGACATTTCAATGTTTTGTTTTTGTTTTTCAGTTTTCCAGTGATGGATCTGAGGGAACCAGGTTTTTGGTGAGGATGGGGATGTGAGTGAAGAGGAAGGTGAAGAGGTCACTTCAGTCACCCACTGACCACTGACTATTAGTCATGTAATTTCAGTATATATTACATGACTAAGAGTAGTATTGTATTTATTTATTGTACTGAATATATCCAGAATCTTTACTGTATCTATTTCCTTAAAATGTCATAAAATCAGCTGTCACACTATTGAATCTATTTTTTTGCACTAAATAAATCTTTTTGGTGCCAAGACTCTGAGTTAAATATATTTCATGGTTTCACTACTGAATCTATTTTTTTGCACTAAATAAATCTTTTTTGATGCCAAGACTCTGAAACAAATATATTTCATGGTTTCACTACTGAATAAATCTTTTTGGTTAACATGTCACAAACTTGCCTGTCACACCACTGAATACATTTTGTGTAGTGTTTATTTTTTCCTTAGAAGGGTTTGTAGTGTCTGCCTTTTGGGACTACAAAAGTTTGGTGTGCACTTTTCCATTTGGAAAGTTTGTAGTTCCCACTTTTTTTGACTACAAAGTGTGTGCTTTTTCATTAGAAAAGTTAGTAGTGTCCGCTTTTTGACACTACAAAAGTTTGTAGTGTGCACTTTTTCATTAGTAAAGTTTGTAGTGTCTGCTTTTTGAGACCACAAAAGTTTGTAGTTGACATGTAGTTTATGGTGTCCTTGGCTCTGTCTAGGTTATGGGGATGAGGTTGAAGGATTAACATGATCTTACTTACATATTTCCAGTTCTGCTGCATTAGTTTTTGACATTATGCACAAGCAGTCTTTTACATTAGGAAAGGCTAGCCTAGGCCTTCATATTGATACCTACTGTCCTATTTCAAAACATAATTATAAGCTCACGGGGATATGGCTGAAGGATTGACATGACCTCACATATTTCATTTGCCTTATTATCACTTTTTCACATCATGCCCAAGTTGGCTTAGGGTTAGTCATGTGTGAACGCAAACAGACTAGTAAGAGAGTAGCCTGTCCTGATGTGAAAGGTCACTTGGTCATGATGTCAAAATGTAGTGATGTGGCAATAGCAATATGTAAAGAAAAAGAAAAAAAAACATGACCCTTTTGAAATTCCTTTACCTCATATCTCCATAACAGGAGCACTGTCAGTGTCAATTTCTTTTCTAGGGTATGCACCTTCCTTTTTTGGCCATTTTCCCCATGATACAATAATTGTAGCCCTTTCTCTTAGCTTTCTAAATATGCTGAAATCATGTTGTTTGGTTTTGTTTTCATGGAGAAAAACACAAAAAACAAAAGAAAACATGACACTTTTGAAATTCCTTTACCTCATATCTCCATAACAGGAGCACTTCAGAATATAATTCAAATAGATTCGGGAAGCTACAATGTAGGGCTACAACTTTCGTTTTCACCATTTTTGGTAATTGGTCATGTGACCAACATCCCAACATCCCATTACATGGACCCTGATAGATAAAAACATTCTCCTGTTGGTTTTCTTCACTTTTGGTCAAACCAGGTGATGTTTCCTCTTTGGGATGGACCCTGAAGGCAGTGCCTGATGTTCTGTGCACCATTCATATCTTTTTCCCCAGATGTCATCACCAACAGAAAGCACCACCCCCATTTTTTTCTGATTTTTTGGTTATTTTGTGGCTATTTTTTAGCTATATTACCATATTTGGAAATGCACCCTCGACCCTGAAAACAACCTCCAACATTGTCCCCAACAGTGAGCACCACCCCTAATTTTTCCTGACTTTATTACTATTTTACATGTGAAAAAGCGCATGTTTCCGTATTTGGAAATGTGCCCTGGACCCTGAAAACCGCCCCCAACATCATCACCAACAGTGAGCAACACCCTAAACTCATCATTGTTCCCTGTATTTTATTGCTATTTTTCATTTAACATAGCCACATCTTCCATATTTGGCAATGGGCAGTGGATCCTGAAAACAGTAGGACCCTACAGCCCCAGGAAAGCATTTACAAACAAAAAGAAATTTATCAATAATACCTCTACTAGTGAAAAATCATAACACACTTTTCTTTGGAACTAGGACCCCAGACACCTCGAGTAGTCTATCTAGAGCCAAAATGTATTCAGTGGTGTGACAGGCAAGTTTGTGACATGTTAACCAAAAGGATTTATTCAGTAGTGAAACCATGAAATATATTTGTTTCAGAGTCTTGGCATCAAAAAAGATTTATTTAGTGCAAAAAAAATAGATTCAGTAGTGAAACCATGAAATATATTTAATTCAGAGTCTTGGCACCAAAAAGATTTATTTAGTGCAAAAAAATAGATTCAATAGTGTGACAGCTGATTTTGTGACATTTTAAGGAAATAGATACAGTAAAGATTCTGGATATATTCAGTACAATAAATAAATACAGTACTGCTATTAGTCATGTAATATATACCAAAATTACATGACTAATAGTCAGTGGTCAGTGGGTGACTAAAGTGCATCACCTGTAATCTGGCTGATTATGTGGTTTGCATTTGTCCCTGGTGTATTGGCCACAGGCTCAACAACACCACTCCCTGATATCCCATTCCAGGCTTTTAGTCAATTCATTTTGACAACATTTAACCCTGAAATCTCACTTGAAACTGTTCTGCTTGTCTTTTTCTCTTTAGTGGAAAACCCAGACTTGCTTAATTTACATGCTTGTCAGAAACATCCAAAAGTCCTAAATGAAAAGAAAATTATTGCATCAAGTTGGATGAAATCACTGGGCCGCGCATTAAATGAACGACTTGATTCAGATCTCTCAATGCTTTTTCAATTGAATGAATTTGTGCAAAATTCATGGGAAACTGCACTGGCTCTTAACCTTGATGCATTTTCAGAGCTTCTTGGACTCACACCTTATAAACAAGGTATTTTCAATAAAAAGTTGCAGAAAGTTTCTCAAAAGGCTATTGAGCCCATACAAATAATCTGTCCTATTGACATGGAGTGTGAAACTGCCTCATGTAACTCCTGACATATTGGACAGCATTCTGTTAGAGATGTGGCTTCAACTTCAAATACTACATTTGAAACTCAACCTAATATTGCTATTGATGACCTGACTCAGCATGCCTTTGCTGTTCTTGGTAAGAATGGTGAAATACCAGGTGCAAGAGAACATACTTGCTCTGATTGCACTAAGCCATTCAAACGAACAGTGCGGGATACAGAGCGTATTCCAGATACACTTGATGTTAATATGTTGACTTTGGATGGTGTTGTTATGGGTCCACAGGTTTGTTTACATAATTGATTTGATTTTAATTATATTGATCCCCTGCTTAGATTTGTGCTTTTGACAATTGCACTAATGACCTTCTTAATGCTCATGGTGGTGCACTCTGTGCAACACATGAAGCTTTACTTGCAAATAAATGTCGCATGGTTGGCTGTTCTAATGATAAAATACAAGGAACACAAGCTTGTAAAGAACATGTGGCTGACTGGAAGAAAAGTGTTCAAGATCGCAGTAAAGCTACTATTAATGGTATTCGACCTGTTCTTCAACATCCTGGTGAACGTCAAGAATGGCAAAATATTCCTGATGCTGCTATTCAACAGCCACATGATGATGAGGTTGATGCAAATGAGGCTGAAAATCCTCAACCATCCATAAAGCAAAAGATGTACTTCTCACCTAATCTTTCATATTGTGTTGAAACAGCATGTGCACCATGTGGAGTTGTCATTGCATGGACCAAATTTCCAAAATCTGAATCTCCAACTAATATTTTTAATTGGCTTGATGAAATATTTCCTAACAAGGAGGATCGACCTGCTTATATATGCATTGATAAAGCATGTCAAGTCTTCAAGACAGCTGTTGAAAGTACATCAAAAAACTTCAATTGGTTTATACATACTATGCTCATTTACCATGTCAAGCATGTCCTTGCCAAAATGGCATCTATGAAGGGTGATGGATCAACAGATGAAGAAAACAGTGATGAGGAAAGCAGTAATGAAGAAAGCAGTGATGAGGAGGGCAGTGATGAGAAAAGCAGTGACAAGGACAGCAATGAGGAAGAAAGCAATGAGGAAAGTGATTCTACAAATAGCAGTGATCATGGTATGCATCTTTCAGATTAAGTATATATTTAGTAGAAGCAGTTACTGACAAATCAGTTCCATGTATTTAGCTTAGTGTTTAAAGGTTCAGTCCATAGGACCGCAAAAAACCGGTGGACCGAACTGAACCGGACCATGGTCCGGTCTTTTTTTCGGTTGCAGTTGCCCCAATTTGGGGTTGGTCCGGTTGCCGGTTGCCTCATTTCGAAAATCTTTTAAAACCGTTCAAAGACCGGTTTTAATTGGTTGCAACCGGTTAAACGGTCACGTGCGTTACATAGCCTTGTAACCACGTTTATTACCTTTTATTGGGTTTTTGTTTCATCAAAAACGGTTAAGAATTGAGAAAGATATAACCAAATCCATATTTTACCCGAGTCTCTACGAGATGTAATTCGGTTTCAGTCATAGCTATGTCAAATCTTCATTAAATCTCTTCAAAATTGGTAGAATGACGGGTATTTACATGCTTTACTATTTCATATAGCCCGTTTATTTTTCAGAGTAATAATAGTCAAGATACAAATGGTTTATATTGGTATAATAAATTATACGCAAAAAAACCGGTCTGGATCGGTCTGAACCGGCTCCATAGACCGAAATAGACCGGTCCTAGGTGGTTCGGTTCGGTTCCCTCAATATCTGGGTCGGTCCTAGACCGGTTGCGGTCCACGGTTGCGCGTTTTGGGGGCAAAAAACCGGACTGAACTGAACTTGCGAACACTAATTTAGCTAGTCCAGCTTTGTTGTTAAATACAGATAACAGTGTAATGGAGTCCGGAGAAATCCAATTTTGTATTGAATATGGTTGACAGAGTTGGGAGTCCAGTGGAGTCCAGTCCAGTCCAGTTTTGTGTTGGATACAGTTGGCAGTCCAGTAGAGTCCAGTCCAGTCCAGCTTTGTGTTGAGTACAGCAGTCAGTCCAGTGGAGTCCAGTTTTGTGTTGGATGCAGCAGTGGAGTCCAGTCTAGTCCAGTTTTGTGTTGGATACAGTTGGCAGTCCAGTGGAGTCCAGTTTTGTGTAAGACACAGTTGCCAGTCCAGTCCAGTCCAGTGGAGTCCAGTTTTGGGTTGAGTACAGCAAGCCCAGTCCAGTTTGTGTTAGATAGTCTCCAGTTCAGTGGGAGTCCAGCCCAGTCCAGTTGAGTGTTGGATAGTCCAGTCTCCAGTCCACTGGAGTCTAGTGGAGTCCAGTTTTGTGACAGTATGTAGTGAAGTCTCAATATATAGTGAGGTCCAGTGAAGTCCATGTGGATTGCGTGGGGGATGGTAAAGTATTGCACACATTGTCATTAACAATGACAACACTCAGCTACCACTAACTCTTGTGTTGTGCCTGACATTAGGTGTGGCACAAAAAAGTGTAACACTTTTCCAAATTAGGAAATGGCCCAATTAGGAAATAATGCATACATCAAAGCATATACTGGATTTCTACAATGTGACAGTCACAATTCAGGGTCCAGGCATAAGAAATATATTTGGAGTCCATCCCAGTGAGGAAATATATTTGGTGTGACAGTGGACATCAAAATATATTTAGGTAAAAGTGGAGATATACAAGCCCCAGGATATATACAATATAGATATACACACTAACATTTAGTCCTGTAGTATTCATGGTGTTTGCAAAGACTAATGGCCAGTTGTCAGTGGGTGACTGAAGTGATAAAATTGCTGAAAAAAAGGGAGAAATGGGCACCACATACAAAATAATTAGGGATACAATTTTTGCCTGCACCCACATTGCCAGAAGGTGAGCCTTTAGAATTTTGCTGCTTGGCTTTGTTGCCTCATTTATCCAAGAAATAAATGCCCATACATCCATGTTCTGATTCAAGTTGAAGGCATCCAGAAGAATGTCAGTAGACGAATAAAGTCCCAATCAGGATGGCAAGGTGGGGGGTCTGTGGATGGATTGGAGCTTTCTGAGAAATTTTGTTAGAGGTGGTTCAGCTTAGTGAAGAAGAAGGGGCATGAATAGCTGATAGATGGCACTAAAAATAGTTACCTGACAGAAGGTTCTAGATTGCCTTAGTCTCAGGAGATTGCCTTGATGGGTGGGAGAGGTTGACAGATTGGGTAAGTGGAGAGACTTGAGGAATGTGGTCAGTATCCTCATCCCTAAAAACACGTTGAACCATGGTTTTATACAGTGCTTACCATGGCATATAAATATTCATATGGTGTTTCACCCCTACCAAAGAGATTGTGCAGATGGACCTGCATAGAGAGTGGTACAAGTGTACTTTGGTGATTTTATTGTATGAGGTGACATATGTGTGTTGATTTCCTCCATCATCTGCATGCTGGGTTTCGATTCAAGCGACTTTGACTTATGTGACTTGGTGGATGAAGGTGAGGTAGGAGATGGCAGGGCACTCATGGCAGTGGGAGGCATGATGAGTGTGGAGGGGATGGATATGGAAGGTGAGAGTGACACCCATTCAGTGATGTGCATTTTGGTGATGGTGGCTAAAATTTGCGTGTGCATTCTCCAGACTACAGTAATGAATTAGTTTTACTTTCCATGATGGAACAAGAACCTTACAAATGGCAATTTCTGTTTGTCAGGATGAGTGATGTGTAATACTGTAAGGAGTAGGAACCCTCAGCTGTTGGTGAAAGTTGAACACAGTCCTACAGCAGCAGATATAAGCAGAAATATTCTCACTTTTTGGGCAAGGTCTGCACTTGTGAACAGCTTTGATTGCATCTTATGTCAACACTTCCCAGATAATCTCAGCAGACTGGCTTTTGACCAGGGATCAAGCCCCATTAAGGCTCATCATATACAATCAAGCTCTTCAAGCTTACAGAAAAGAGACAAACCCATTGACAGCCTCTGTGATGCCTCAGTCCTCTCTGCTTCTAAGTCCTGCTCCAAAAGCTGATTGAAAAAATCCATTGCAGTCTGAAAGCCATCTTTTACCCAACAGATGGTACCCTCAGTGGTGTACTGTGTAAAAGAATAGCATGTTTCTCCCTGCTGGATGGGAGTGTTGGAGTGTGTGATGATGGATGAGGGGAGGAGAATTGTTGAGTCTGGCAGAAATTCTATCACCAGCTGAAGTTCCCAAGGAACCAAGTGGCCTCCTTTTTGAGGGTCAAAGTGGCCTAGGGAAGTGAGAGCACAGAGGCCATAGAGCAGGTTGGCATGGTCTTTGTGGCAGTAGCAGATGGTTCTTTGGCAAAGTTAAAGCAGCAGGCAGCAAAGACACTATTTTTGAAGGTTCGATGGAGGATTTTGTCATGGTCCAAAAGCTGCTGCAGGTGGTTGGCATAATAGGAATGGAGACATGGCACCCATGCTGCTAGGATGGCTAGAGTTTGTTATACCTATGGGGCAGAGCATTAACAGAACTCCAAAGTCTCCACCTCAGAGGCCTTTTGGTCAATTACTCCTGGATGTGTTTGCCCCTAACTATGTGATATGCCAACATTCCTTGCCAGGTATCTGTTCTGATGACTCTAAAGCTTGACATACTGCCTCTTGAACACCGGCAAAGGCCAGGGGATCAGTGCCCCCACAGACCATGAATAGGTATTCCTTGGAGTCAGTGATGGGGATGGAGGTGCTAAGCAAGGGGTGAGCAACTCTTTGGTGGCCACTGACTGCTTGAGAAACTACTTACTTTCCATTCCATTCCATGTATTCCATTCCATTCCATGTATTCCATTCCATTCCATGTATTCCATTTTAAACTGTGAATTTCGTTCAACCATGACTAAGCAATGACGTGCATGTAAGCTCGCCTGAGCCCCAGCTATGGCTCAGACGAGCTTACATGCACATCATCGCTTATGTCATCATTCCAGGTCATATGAGCGAGTCTGGAAGAAAATACTGTAACTCTATCAGATTTACTCCAAATTACATAAAATGAAAGGGAGAAAAAAAGGTAAAATTCCCTGCAGTCTGATTACATAAAATGTAGAAATATATATTACATAAATGGTGTCACATCACCCAGGTTCTACCAGTGATTCTGACAGAAAATACTGCAACTCTGCTATATCTACTCCAAATTACATCAAGTAAAATGCAATAATCTTTTAAATTTGCAGGCAATTTAATTACATGCACTGTAGTACAATGTATTACATAGTAAGTTCTCACAACAAGAAAAACTGCAATTTACTAGATACCATCTACACAAAACTACAATATTGAATGAGAGTTCACACCATCACCAGATACTATCAACTACGAAAATGATGACAGAAGCCTATAAATAGCTAGAGTGCCTGAAACCCTGAAACCCTGAACATAGAAGACTACAAAAGGCTAAATTTTCATGGGAGAAAGGCAAAGTTCAGCGTTAGAACACTGAAAAATTCCTTGAGATCAAGGGTAATAAACGAGTCTCTTCGTAAACTCAGAGGACTCGTAATGTGTGGAATCTGAAAATAGGACAAATGCTTTGGAACTGGCAGCAGTATGCATCATGAAATTATATTTGGATCCTGTCTAAGATTCACCTACCATGAAATAGAGCACAAAGAGGCCCTAGAGTAAACACCCAATGCAGGGAGAAGAATTGCATTACTACTGGATGACTTTCCATAAGGTTTTTCATTTAATATATCCAATTTCAAATTGTTGTCAGAGATTGAACAATAATTTATCATAATAATCTATTGTGATGATTAAACCGTAAGCTTGCAAGATAGATGAGATTAGATTAATAACAGACTCATCTTCATTCTCCCCAGTATGAATCTCAAGGAAGCCTTTCTGCTGCAACAATTGGGGGAGGAACTGGATGATGAGGAAGAAACAATTTGCTTATTTTTCTGAGAGTTCAAAAAGTCCTACACTGCAGGTTAGTGATGTAAAAAAGTGATGGAGGGTTTTGAGAAATTCCCCTGGCTGAATGTCATTGTTAGGTTCACTGATGAAGGTGCACATAGTGATGGGCACTGACATGATCAGTGTAATGTGTTCCTGCAACATGAGAGGCTTGGACTGGCTGGTTTCCTGTGAGGGACAATGGGGAATCAATGGTAAGTTGAAGGGTTCTCTGCAGGTGAGGTGGGGTCTGATGTCACGAGAGTAAGGGAGCTTTTGGTGGAGGGCATCAACATGCCTGAAGATGGTGTGGTGGACATGGGCATAATAGTCAGTACTTTACCCTCCCTGGGTCATTCCATATGGACTAGATGGAATCCATACTTCCCCCAGATGGATTCCATGGAATGGCTGATGGATTCCATACTTTTTTCAGATGGATTCCATACTTTTTTTTCGATGGATTCCATACTTTTAGTGAAGGAACGGACCAAGCACAGCCTCTTGTCTTTGGGGCTGAAGTTTAAGTGTCTCTAAGTGATTCTTTTAAGCCTGAGATCAATGGGATTGGTAAAGAACTGAGGAAGTTGCCTTGCTAGATGCCCTCTCCTCCCCCACACACCCAAAACAGCTTTTAGCGAAGGAATGGGCCAAGCATGGCCTCTTGTCTTTGGGGCTGATATTTAAGCATCTCTAAGCGATTCTTTTAAGCCTAAGATCAATGGGATTGGTAAAGAACTGCGTAACTTACCTTGCTAGATGCTCTCTCATCCCCCACACACCCAAAACAGCATTTAGCGAAGGAACAGGCCAAGCACGGCCTCTTGTCTTTGGGGCTGAAGTTTAAGTGTCTCTAAGCAATTCTTTTAAGCCTGAGATCAATGGGATTGGTAAAGAACTGAGGAAGTTACCTTGCTAGATGCCCTCTCCTCCCCTTCCACCCAAAACAGCATTTAGCGAAGGAACAAGCCAACCACGACCTCTTGTCTTTGGGGCTGAAGTTTAAGTGTCCCTAAGCGATTCTTTTAAGCCCAAGATCAATGGGATTGGTAAAGAACTGAGGAACTTACTTTGCTAGATGTGGCTGCCTCATACGCAGTTGGCTGCATGTGCAGGTCTGGCTTGCTCCTTTCGAACGGCTTCCATCTTCAACGCAAAGGGCCACATTGGTTGCAGGTGGTGGTGCCAGTGTCAATGCCTCTGTGGCCCATGGGTTCGCTCACGAGCTTGGAGAGTATACTGGGACAAACCTACAAATATCTTGGGTGCACAAGTTGGTATCACTCAACAGGGTCGTGACCTTTTGTAACACGCGTCTATCACCTCAACGTTCAACACCCATCTAACACCTCAACACCCTACATCTGCTTACCCTCTCAACTGCCATGGCCACACTACGGCCATTCTCCTTGTTTCGGTTCCCTAACTCTATTGATTAGTTGTGTCCAAAAGATACTCGATATCTCTCTACATGACCCACCTAATCATTTTTCAGTTTCCTAGATGTCGAGGCAACCGGCGCCTATGAATCTAATTTAGTCTTCTTGGTAGGTCCGGCGATAGGCATTGGTGACAATGGTGCAGTGTAATCTTCCACATTGTCATCTGAGTCCCAAAAGAGCCTTGTGAACAAGCACTGGGTAGGAGTGCGGCCATCTGGAGCATCATCCTGAGAGTGCTCATCTGGACCATTCTCATGGTGGGCTTTGTCGAGGGTATTAAGCCAGGTTGTGGTGTCGCTCGTAGTCGTTGCAGTCACATTTACTTCTTTGCCCAGTGGTCAGGCCCCCATCAATGTGATACCCTCAATAACTACTCACCTTCCACAACAGCGTTGGCCTTTCCTTTGCCCTTCTTCAAGCCTGAACGACAAGTGCTGTAAGTATCTTCTCGAACATATGACTGTTCATCTTACTAAGCCTAATAGAGCACGAAGAGGTTCTAGAGTAAACACCCAACACAGGGAGAAGAATTGCATTACTACCAAAGGGTTTAGAAACACATAATGGATTTATTGTGAAAACTCGTGCTTATACAAGAAATACAGAAAAGACGACATAGACACTTAAACAGCATGTCTGAAACATTGAAAGACTAAACTACACCTAGGTAGTAAACATACAAAGACTTAGCGTGGCTCACAGCCATTCAGAAAGTCATGTATGGCAGTTCCCGTGTATGCATCAAAGACTGATGTGTCTGAACGTCACAAGTACAAACATGAGAAAAAGACAGAACCCCCTGACAATTAAGAAAGACATTTGAAAACACCTTTGGAGTGTCTCCCGACCTCCGTAATGAGAAGACGAGCCAAGACAAGGCATTTTAATTAAAAACTCGGAAGCGACGGAAGGCCAAAGACTATTGGTAAACGCGTACGCATGCACATCAACGCATCAGGAAACATTAATCATTTTGTGATGTCATCTGTCAAACCGGTAAACCAGGCCATAGAAAGAAACATGTGAGATCATGCCAAGCTAAGAATAGCTACGTCGGCTAACTCCACGTACGCATCAAACACTGATGCGTTTGAAAATGAAAGATGCGACACTACAAAATCTGTAGTGTTCACAGAGATAGACTACAAAATATACCACACGTTCATTAAATTTCATATTTGTAATTCGGACCGAAGTATCCTGCATTAAAACACATGTAAAACGTAGATAGGGGTTCCTGGAGTATATAAGGAGCGCGCTGGCAGGTCAAAAGGCAAGCAATCGCCCCCCTGTTGACCAGCTAGTTGCACTCCAAGTAGGAACTTAGGAGGTGGACAGTTGTAATCAATTAAAGGAGATTTCTTCGTGATCAGAAAAGTACAGTGTGAACGAAGCCAGCGTGCTTGGGAGTCAACTTACTTGGAGACTTTTGAATAAGAAGTTTTAAAAACACAGTATCATTTAGACGAGACAGCGTACTCGTACCCTTGGTTTTTGGAGCGTGGTGACATGATAAACTCACGGGAGTCATAAAAGTCAATTGAAGTTGTGTTTTGTGTTAATAAAAGAAACTGTGATCAAAGAACTTTGCATTTAAGAGACCAAGTTCCCAGAAAGACATACTTTGTTCTATTGAACTATTCTAAACCACACCTTACAATAAAAACCCGTTTTGAGACGAAATCTCTTGAGACTTAAACCTAAGAAGACAAAAGTGGTATTTCTTAATACCAAAGGCCCTCGAACTCGTGCACTGAGATTGTGATAGTGTGTGTGTGTGTGTGTGTGTGTGAGTGTTTAGGTGTTTAGGGTTTTCCCAATGCGCTTGATCCTTGTTCGTGTGTTTCACACTTTCACAGTCATCCTGTGCAACGCGTATCATCTGGAGCCCACCATGAGGGTCTCCTTTTGTTTTTGATAAAGCAAAGACTTGAAAGTTTAGTGATCTACAGGATCATTTATTTAAACGAAAAGTTTAAATTAAAAAACCGCTAGCGTTTGAAGCAATTTAAATACTAGTGCAGAGCCGTTCACCACGGCACCAAAAATCAGACAAACAGCGAATTCTATTAAAGCAGGGGAATCGTCAGGTTTACCACCTCCACCTAAACGAAAAGCTAAGCAACCTGCAACAGCAGTAGTGCAAAGGTTTCCGTTAAGAACAGAGACAGTATCCCAACCGCCTCCTCGCGCGACTCATAGAAAAATTGTTAGGGCATCTGATAATATAAACCCTCTACTGAATGCCCTGAATAGTGGATACGGGATGGCACCGATTGCTGGAGGAGGGCAGGGGCACTGTTTCTTTTTTGAGGTCATTGAGACCTGATGTACCCATTATTTTTTAAAATGTATATCATTAGATTCTTGATTAGCTTCTTACTATTGCTTTGGTCTACCTCTCTGTCATGTGGTAGAGTAGCTACCCTTTTTTCAATGTTGTTTACATTTATGTACCAAGAGCATCTAATGCCCCAAAGTCATCCAAAAAGGGTTTGTCGCATCCAGCTTATTTCAGTCAGATTTGAGAGAGGAAACTATCTAGGAATGTCAAAACATTATCAAGTATATATTTGGTTAGGTTTCAGAGGTTGCTTTTACAATGAACAAAGCTGTAGGACATATATATGTCCTCAGAATTAAAACCATGCATTGTTGACAATTGTGTACCAAAGGCATCAAAAGGCCCTGAAATGGATATGTCGCATCCAGCTATTTTGGCTGCAATTGAAGGAGGAAAAAATATTGCAGGCTTCAGAATAAACAGTTGCAAATACAGCTATTTTGTGGTACCCTGGGATGCCTGTTTCTTTAGGTGTCATGGGTAAATCCACAAAAAGATGGCCTATGACCAGTGCATTAATCTGATCTAGATGGCAAGGGCCTTGGTAGATTAATCCACATTTCATGGCAAAGTCTTACAGCCATGGGTGAATGCAGTAGGAGTCCAGTAGGAATAGGTGGGGGAGTGTAAAGAGCTCAGCTTTCGGATGACCAATCAACACAAGTGTCCACTTCAACAACTTGTTCTTCATTTACACCAATCAAAATACTTCCCACACTCCAGTACCTTCCAATCTGTGATGACAAAAGGAAGACACATGAAGAACTTGTTCAGGAAGTGCAACATCTCTGAAACCAAGTCAATGGACTGTCAATGTCACTCTTGATGCAGATGGCTGAACTCAAGGCTTCAAATGTGCACTGTATGGTTATACACCATGAATTAGGTGATGTGCAAACACAACTCAAGAATGTCCAAGCCAAGAAGTCTCATGGTTCCACCAAAATCAAGGGCCATATCCTGACACTTCCTGAAATGAGAGTGGTGTTCAATGTGGAAGAAAAGGAAAGACAGGAAAGGGAACACATTGAGAGGGAGAAGGAAGCGCAAAAAGCAGTGGATACTCTCTCTCAGAGTGCGCAGGTTGCTCAAGATATCGTTTTCAAAGTTTTTGACAAGCTGCTGACCACTTATAAAAAAAGGGATGATGTTGATAGCCTTGTGGGTGCTCTCCACATTTCGAACACAGGATCCATCCCCAAGGTTACAACAAGGATCAAAGACCATCACACATCTCATCCCAAGTTGAAAACAAACATCCATTTTGCCAGATTGTATCAAGAGGGTCGTCACTGTGCTGCAGTCTTAACACCTGTCACCAATTCAGCCGAAACTTCTCAACTGCTACAAATAATCACAAGACCTACACACATACTCTTGTGCAGTCTGACCAAAATAAACAGAAAGTGTCTAAAAATAGAAAAATAACAATCAAGGAAAAGGGTTGTGGAAGTGCAGAGTGTTCTACTCACAGTACTTCCTTTATTTCTTTATTCTTCATGTGCACCAGTTTTTACAGTTCCTTTTTATTTTTTTAGTGTCTTTTATTTTTCTAGAATGCAAAAGTCAGGGACGACTTGTTGGATTGGATGACATCATCTCCAGCATCTTCACTGTAAACGGTCTCAAGGTATGACGTCATCACCGGCTACTTTTCAATCAGCGATCTTTATAGGATCGGTTTTCAATCGTTCATTTTCATACACTTGAATTGACTTTTTCTCCTTATTCATTTTTGTTTGTGACTTATGACAACTCCTTTAGGGGACCAAACTGAGCTTTAGAACTGGACAGTAGGGTCAATGCGTCGACGGTTGTGAAGCCTGCACTGAGTGGGGCAGTTGTGTTAGCAAATAGGCCTCTCACACCGTCAATTAGCTCCCTGAGAAATTCCCAGTTCGACGGTTCAGTGGAGGAACTTGGGTACTTTGATCCTTGGGAGTCCCAGTGTACCAGAAATAATTAGATGGGAGTTCCTTAGTTAGAGGAATCCCATGGAACAAATCCTAAGGGACACCCACATGCCTTGGATTCAGTACTTTACAGTGCCCCACCTATTCCTGCAGGAATGGGGTCATTGCAGTGGAATTCCAGGGGAATCGTGCAGGAATAGAGTCATTAAAGGGAGGGGGTAGGGGAGGGACAAGGTGGGGGTGTATTTATATTTTTGGGAGGGACAAGGAAGGGGGAAGAACAAGGGAGGGGAGGGAGGAAGGGGGAAGGACAAGAAAGAGGGAAGGAAGGAAGGGGGAGGGACAAGGAAGGGGGAGGGAGGAAAGGGGGGAGGGAGGAAAGGGGGGAGGGAGGAAAGGGGGGAGGGAGGAAAGGGGGGAAGGGAGGAAAGGGGGAAGGGAGGAAGGGAATGGTGGAGGGGAGAGGGAGTGTGGCTGGGACCTCGGCCATCGTTGTCCTGTGTTGGTGTCCCATTGTTGTGTTGCATTTCGTTGTCGTCTCCTTGTTGCGTGTTCGTCATGTGTCCGTGTTTTTGCGTTATTCATGGGCGTTGTCGTCGCCGTCATCGTGGGCACTGGTTGCCGTTGGGGGTGTCGTCGTGGGTGGCGTTGGTGTGGACCTGGTGGTTTTGGTAGGCGGTGTGGTGCCATCGTGTGTTGTGTGGGCAGTGCATGTTTTTCAGTGGGCAGCGCGTGTTTTTCAGTGGGTGGCACGTGTTTTTCGGTGGGTGCTTGTGTTTTTCAGTGGGTAGTGGGATGTTTTCGTGGGTGGGGTATGGTTTTCGTGGGCGCTGGCAGTGTACGTGGGCAGTGGGCATTGTTTTGTGCCTGTCGGGTGTCATTTTGTGTCCGGGGGCATTGTTTTCATGGGCATTGGGTGTTTTCGTGGGTTACGGCGCTGGTTGTTTTGTGACATGGCATCGCCGCGTTGTTGTTGAAGGGTGTTGTGGTCGATGTTGGTGGTCGTGGTGGCCATGGGTGATTGAGGAGCGACGTTGGCGGTGGTGGCTATGGGTGACGGTGATGGCGTGGCGTTGGCGGCGGTGACGAGCATGGTGGTGGTGGTGGAAGAAGAGAGTGGCCATGTTTGGTGAGCATGTTCACCAAACAAACATTGTTTGTGATCCATTGAAAATAAATAAACTATAATACAGTAACAAATAAATAAAATAAACGGATTGGACTGGAATCCCATTCCAGCCCACTCTGGGGAACACCATTCCTGATATTTATCACAAATTCCCCCCTATGGAGGGTGAACATTTTGGAACTCATTGTTACAATATGATGAAAGATATATATTAATCACAAATTTTATCTCTAATCTTGTGTCCAAATTGATAATTTCATGAAAATGTTGAATTCTGCCCAAAACATATCAAAAAAATGTATGCCCAATATATTGAGTGTCCGCTGAGTGCCCCACTCCCACAGAATATCATAATTTTTTAGAAAAAATGACCACTAAATGACTTTTGGGATCTCAACATCCACCCACCTCCTATGCATGGCCAACTCCAAATTAGAGCATCTGCAAATGTTAGGCTTGAAGACCATGACCTTGAACTTCTTGCCTTGTGGGGCCCCTTAAAAGCAACAACGAATTCCCAAGCCTGAGAAGGCATAATGGGAACCAAGTATTTGAAGGGGACTTCAATGGCTTCCCACATGATCAGTACTTTACTTTGCCCTACCTATTCCTGTCGGACTCCAGTCATTCCAGCAGATTCCGGTGGAATGGGACAGGACTCCGGTGGAATGGGACCAGAATCCAGTGGAATCCAGCAGAATCCAGTTGAATGACACCACAATCCACCATAAATAGCAGTACTTTACCCTCCCCCACATGCTCTGATCAGAGTATCTACAATCAGAATGGATCAGCACTGATCTAGAGGTCAGGTGACTTAATCTGCATTGATTCAACTCCTCAATACTCAGAATTTCTTATAAATTTCACATCTAGTCAAGTCATACATCTCAATAGATCAAAATTTAATGTATCATTAATGACATGAGTCTATTTTACTACATACAGTGCATATCAAAGAGGACAAGGAAGAGGGGATGGATAAGGGGGTAAGGACAAAGAAATGGGGAGGGACAGGGAAGGGGGCAGGGAAAAGGAAGGGGACAGGGACAATGAAATGGGGGAAGGGGGTGGGCATCCATTGCTGTGGTCGCCATCCATTGATGTGGTGGTGGTCCATTGATGTGGGTGTCCATTGGCGTGGGTGTCTGTTGGCACAATGTCTGCAAAGAGCGCCAACTAAATGCAAAAGAAAAGTCAAAATCAGTAGAAAACCAAAGAAAATAACACAACAATGCACCATGTAACTGTGAAGCCAGTATAACATAGCAATAATCTCGGCCTCAGACATATCATTGAGGCAGGATTGCGAGAAGAGGTCGATGCTGATTTCAAATGCTTGAGTGGTGGTGCAACAACCAAGGAACGCAGTAGGCATGGTGGGGAAAGTTAGAAAGAAATTGTGAAAACCACCCCCATGAACCACAAAGTTTATAGGAATGTCAGACGGAACACATGGAATAGCAAGGCACTTTCCAAAGTAGAGTCTGTGGGAGAAGATCCCTGAGAATCCCTCCGTTCCGTCGACCCTGAAAATCTTAATGGACGCCAAAAATGTTAATCAAGTGAGGCATACCTAGGCAACAATGGGAATATGATGTCATGTCTTCGAAGAATAATGTGCCTGCACTAGTAATAGTAACAAGACACACTTGACAGATGGTGATCTTTTGAAGACATATCAATATAAAATCCAGAAAAACACGAGGGGAACATCCTCACATGGGGATCTAGTGATGACTGAGGACAGTCTGTATCATAGTGAGGGGGAGATGATATGGAGTGTAACAGTACACCCACATAAATGCGAATTTTGGCAATTTCTCCTATAAAACCTCCTATAAGAGAAATACAGTCACATTGATCATAAGGATCATTAGATGCAACCTGGTCTAGTTGATTAAAGTCTACATCTGAGAAATGTGCATGCCTTGGGCAGTAGGAATTGCGGTTGGTTTGTGAATGAATCACTTCAATATACTCAAAGTCTAATAAAAAAGCTACACTACCATGAAATAGTACACTATAGTGTGTTCTAGAGTCAAGACACCTCCACACTGGGTGTTGGAGTTTACACCAAACCAGGGTCTCACCTTACTATGGATTAAAAGATATTAATTCTAAAGATAAATGTGTGAGTGTAGAAACTCGACGTGTACCTGATGCGAGAAGTCATTCGGTCACGTGCTATGAAGCATGATCCAAGAAGTCATGTAGCAAGACACATCACACACATCAATGCATCACAAATCATGGCATCATTGACCCAAGAAAACTCAACTTTGTGAAATATTTCGAAGTCTACCAAGACAGAAAAAACTATGAACGATTTGCCATGTGGTCTGAGACCCCTCCAGTTTCCCCAATCTTTCCTCAATGAACTCCTTTCCACAGCGTATGTTTCGAATGTCTTCTTCGATCCCAGCGACCCTCCCTGGGGGAAGAAGCTTGAATGTACAAATCTAGTATTGTTAGAATTGTATAAGTGTCCCACATTGATCTATGCCTATTAGAAAAGCATTGGTGGTTGTGTAAATTTTATTGCAGCAATAGACTTCTGAAACATGTGGGAAGGGCCAGGTAAACAAAGGCAAATAATCAGATAATTTTACAAGTTTATGCTACAAAACATGGGGGAAGAAGCTTGAATGCTCAGACAAGCTAGAATCATAATCAAGAAGTAACTTGGCATCTACTGATACTATTTTTAAGAGGACCAGTGGTCTGTGGCCAAGCGAATACAATACTCAGCAGTTTTGTCTAACACAGCCAAACAAATGAATGCCTGGCACAAATTCAGCATATGGGATAGAGGCTCTGTGTGTTAAGGAAAATGCATAGCACAAGGTTGTATATAATGCTATTTAGATGCTCTGTTGTAAATATATAAGGGCTGGTAGAGTTAGGTTATTTTGATTAACCAATTCTTTTTTTCATTGTTCATTCATGTTGACAGACTTATTAAGATATGTTCCTGGAGTCTTTTCAGTTAGTTTTTTTTGTTGAGTAGTCTATAATATGTTATCTATCAGTTAGAATTGGTTTAACAATTCGCACTGTTGTTATTGTGAGGCAATAGTATTAAGTATTCACGAAACAAATCTTTGTTTATTGACTCTGTTTGGATAAACAAAGGTTAGCCAAACAAGCAAATATGTGTTGATATTTTGATTCGTGTTTCTTTCTTCAATGTTCAACCATCATTCTTTCCCCTGATATGGATGAAACCATTTCACCTGTATAAAATTCAATTTTAACGATTTTACCGATAAAGGTCATTTCTAATAAATACACTACATACAATTGCAATGATACAAAGAGTCAATGTGCATACCCGGCGCAGTTGACTAAAAATACAAATACGTGGAATCTGAAAATAGGACAAGGCTTTGGAACTGGCAGCAGTACACATCGTGACATTATACTTGGATCCTATCTAAGATTCACCTACCATGAAATAGAGCATGAAGAGGTTCTAGAGTAAACACCCAACACAGGGAGAAGAATTGCATTACTACCAAAGGGTTTAGAAACACATAATGGATTTATTGTGAAAACTCGTGCTTATACAAGAAATGCAGAAAAGACGACATAGACGCTTAAACGGCATGTCTGAAACATTGAAAGACTAAACTACACCTAGGTAGTAAATGTACAAAGACTTAGCGTGGCTCACGGACATTCAGAAAGTCATGTACAGCAGTTCCTGCGTACGCATCAAAGACTGATGTGTCTGAATGTCACAAGTACAAACATGAGAAAAAGACAGAACCCCCTGACAATTAAGAAAGACATTTGAAAACACCTTTGGAGTGTCTCCCGACCTCCGTAATGAAAAGACAAGCCAAGACAAGGCATTTTAATTAAAAACTCGGAAACGATGGAAGGCTGAAGACTATTGGTAAATGCGTACACATGCACATCAACACATCAGGGAATGTTAATCATTTTGTGATGTCATCTGTCAAACCGGTAAACCGGGCCATAGAAAGAAACACGCGAGATCATGCCAAGCTAAGAATAGCTACATCAGCTAACTCCGCATACGCATCAAACACTGATGCATTTGAAAATGAAAGACTGGAGTATATAAGGAGTGCGCTGGCAGGTCAAAAGGCAAGGAATCGCCCCCATTGACCAGCTAGTTGCACTCCAAGTAGGACTTAGGAGGTGGACAGTTGTAATCAATTAAACTCCACTTACAGGATCAATTACTGGTTTACTCACCTTTTCCAAATATGAAGATCGTTTATCAGGCTAGAAGGGTGCACTCTAATGTAGACCCAATTTCTCAACTCTGATGCCATATGCTGCCTCAGAGTAGTCCCCTGGATGTACAGTTTGATCCATTACAGTTAAAACCAGTGGAGGATCCTTTACAAGGAATGCATGAAGAACTTAAACCAAAGTTTGAGGAAAAATTGCTAATGGTCGCTACAACATGAGTCTCAATATCACCTTACCATTAGGAGAAGGCAAGGAACCTGTTGTCCAATGTGATGCCCCATGAATGTATTCCACCATCATCCAGATAGATGAGCAGGAGATTTGGCAATGGAAGGATGCATACATCAAGGATCCACACTTCAAACTAGTACATATGAGTAAAGAAAAAGAGGAAGGAATGAACATCATGTTTCCACAATATCATGTCTCCAAGGAAGGACTTATCTATTTAAAGGGCTTCACATCGACATTATGCAGGAGGCACACAACACCATTACCGAGGCTGCACATGGAGGGTACTTCAAAACCGACAATCAGATCAGTAGTACTTACTATTGGCCTAGGATGTCCAGAGAAATCAAGGTTTTCGTTAATACCTGTGATGTTTGTCAGAAGATAAAACCCTGGCGACACAGCACAGTGGGTTTACTTCAGTCCATCCCAATGCCAATGCAGCCCTTTGAAGTTGTCAGCATGGATTTCATTCTGGAGTTACCAACTTCAAATGGATTCGACAATGTATTAGTGATCATTTGACAAACTCACCAAATACACAATCTTCATACCCACAACAACCAAGATCACCAAAGTAGAAACTGCAAGATTGTTCTTCAAGCACATCATATCAAAATTTGGAATTCCAAGACAAATCATATCAGACAGGGATACAAGGTGGAGAGGAGACTTTTGGAAAGAAATTTGTCAACTAATGGGTATGAGACAGTCCCTGACGATGTCATACCACCCACAATCTGATGGACAGATGGAGATCATGAATCAGTTTGCATTACAGTTTTACAGCTGTTCAGAGTTCACAAAGTTCTTTGTTGTTGAAAATGCCTGGATAGTGCTATCTTGAAGCTATTCAGTCCAAGGCTCTTAAGTTGCTTACATATCATCAACCTCAAATAACACAATGGATACAGCAGCTGCTCAGAGTTCACAAAGTACTTTGTTGTTTGAAAACATCTAGAACTGCCCCTGGACAGCACTGTGCTGCCTTGAAGCTATTCAGTCCAAGATTCTTGACTTGCTTTATTTTAGTATTATCCACTTCAAATGACACTATAGATATTTTTCTAGGCCACAAACATTACAGATAGATTTCTCAGCTGCTCAGTTCACAAAATACTCTGTCAGTCAAAGACCTCAGCTATTTGGTCCAAAGGTTCCCAATTTGCTTTTTTTAGAGAGGCAAGGTCTTGGTATCAAGATAGAGCCCACTCCCACCAGCCAAATTGTTCCCTCTGCCAAAGCTGTGATCTGGCTGTTGCATTTTACATGCCAAAAATATATATCTAAAATATAAATATATCTTGACAATATATAACCTCAATCTTTCCTTGGTTAGAGTGAAGTATGCAAGGTGCTAGGGATTCTTTGCAGCTAGTGTTTAAAAGTTCAGTCTGGTATGGTTTGTTGATGCCCCAGGGCTTTAACCATAACTTTGACTGGTCTGCCTTTGTCCCAGAAGTCAAAAGACCAGGCCAGACCAAAAAAAACCACAGTGTGGTCTTTTTGTGGTCTTTCTTTGGTTTTGACTGGTTTAAGACTGGTCTTTTGGCCAATATTTTAAAATTATGAATCAGTAAATCTATTAACATTATTTGTAGCTTTAAAAAGAGCCCAAGAATGTTAAATTCCATTAAGAATTGGTGTTTTTATAAAAAAGGTCTGGTACATCTACCATTTTCTGTGAAATTTTACATTTTCAATCATATCTTTGTCAGTTTTGAACCAATTAATATGTGCTTGAGTGTGTTTGGAAGGGTATTTAGTGGGCTGCAAAAAGCCAGTCCTAACCAATTCATTTAGACCAGCCTTTTTGCAGTCTTTACTTCTCAAAAATGAAAAGACTGGACCACATGCCTGTTTTTTTGCAGTCTTGGTCCAGTCTGGTTATGGTCTTTTTCCAGTCATGAGACTGGACTTCCAACCACTATTTTCAGCTGTCATGCAATCTACCCAAGTCAAAAATTAGCATACACATCAATAGCATCTTTGATACTTAGCCAGAGGTTCAACCTCTGGAAGGGGACAATACTCTCGTATTGGCCTATAAATGACTTTGTCTGCAGGTGGGCCATAGTGGTGTCTCACTTCAGTCACCCACTGACAACTGACTATTAGTCTTGCAAACTCCATGAACATTACAGGACTAAATGTCAGGGTGTATATCCATATTGTATATATTCTGGGGCTTATTTTACCTAAATATATTTTGTTGTCCAATATCACGCTAAATATATTTCTAGTGTGTCATACACCCCAAAAAATATTTCCCCACTGGAATGGACTCGAAATATATTTCTTATGCCTGGACCCTGAATTGTGACTGTCACAATGTAGAAATATATTTCTTGGCTGGGATGGACTTGGGATATATTTGGCAGCTAGGGTTGACTAAGGATATATTTCTTCAGCCACAAGGGGTGTCTGGGGTCCTATATTTAAGAGAAAAACTTGTGATTTTTTATAATATAGGGGATAGGGGATTTACCTATTATTTTGTAGGCAGAATACCCTCATTGGGATGTGTGTTGACAGATATTTACCAATAGCTTTGACCCATGTGTAGTATAAGCTTTGATGTGCGCACTATTTCCTAATTGGGCCATTTCCCAATTAGGAAAGCTTTTTTCTGCCACACCTGATGTCAGGCACAGTGCACATTTAGGTTGGGAACTGTTTCCCATGCTTTTTGGGCCAGCAGAGTTAATGGCTAGCATGGTTTGTTAATGATGATGTGTGCACTATGTCCTAATTGGGAAAAGCTTCACACTTTTTTCTGCCACACCTGATGTCAGGCACAGTGCACATTTAGGTGGGGAATTGTTTCCCATGCTTTTTGAGCCAGAAGAGTTAGTGGCTACCTTAGTGTTGTCATTGTTCATGATGATCTTTGCATATTTCCCAATTGGGAAAGTCATTACAGAATATCAGTTTGGTTTGTAGTGTCCGCTTTTTTCATTCCAACACTTTGTAGTGTCCACTTTATTCATTACACAAGTTGTGTTTTACTGAGCATCAAGTGTCCTAACTTTTCTCTTGGACAGCATCTGACTGTAGCCCCAACAGCTGGCAAATCATTCACTGAGATTGTCTTGAAAGAGATCATGTTGAATTTGGCTATGGTCAGACATAGATGGACAGAGATGAGTCCCCAGGGAGATGCAACATCAATTTCAAATTTTCGCTGCTGGAGACAAATTTGTAGTCTCTTTTTCAAAGCTAGATAGTGTTTGCAGGTCCAGTATACAGGACTGAAAATATACATAGGACTGAACTGGACTGAACCATGGTTCGGTCTTTTTCCAGTTGCAGTTGCCCACATTTGTGGTCAGTCCAGTTGCCAGTTGCCATGTTTTTGTAAATATTTAATAACCGAAAAAGACTGGTTTAGACCGGTTGCAACCGGTCGTTCGTCCCATCACGTGTTGGACCCTACTCGCACACATTTTTACTTGATTTTAGGTCCCTCAATCATCAAAAATGGTCAAGAATTGGTTGAGATATGGCCAAAAATATTTTTATATGCAATTTGAATGTATATCCTTTCCGTTTTTGCCATATCTCAGTAAAATCTTCACGGAATTGCTTAAATCTTTGATCAGTCTATGGAGAATTAAAATATCTATCTACGTATGCAATTTATGTGAGTTGAGGTGTAATAAATTTTACAACCAAAGACCGGTTGAGGCTTTGGGGAAGAAAAACATGTTTGTCCACTTTATTCATTGCAAAATTGTGTAGTGTCTGCTTTATTCATTACAAAATTGTGCTTCATCATTTGGAATCCATACACAAATTGTGTTTTGACTGAGCATCAAGTGTCCTATTTGTCCCCTTGGCCAGTTTCAGTCATGTTGTCCAACATTCATTGCATCTCCCTGGGGACTCATCTCTGTCCATCTATGTCTGACCATAGCCAACCTCAACATGATCTCCTTCAAGACAATCTCAGTGATTGATTTGCCAGCTGTTGGGGCTACTGTCAGATGCTGTTCAAGGGGAAAGTTAGGACACTTGATGCTCAGTCAAAACACAACTGGTGTATGAATTCCAAATGATGAAGCGCTGTTTTGCTGGAGTCACAAGATATCAGAAAGGCAGACCACAAAATTTTCTAATGAAAAAAGCAGACACTACATACACACTTGTAATGAAAAAGTGGACACTACACAATTTTGTAATGAAAAAAGCGGACACTGCACAGATTTCTAATGAAAAAACGGACACTGCACAATTTTGTAATGAATAAAGCAGATACTACACATTCTTCTAATGAAAAAGCGGACACTACGCACCTTTGTAATGCAAGAAGTGGACACTGCGCAGTTTTCTAATGAAAAAAACGGACACTACACAGTTTCTAATGAAAAAAGCGGACACTTCACAATTTTGTAATGAATAAAGCGGACACTACACAGTGTTGTAATAAAAAAGCGGACACTACACAATTTTGTAATGAATAAAGCGGACACTACACAATTTTGCAATGAATAAAGTGGACACTACACAGTTTTGCAATGAATAAAGTGGACACTACACAGTTTTGTAATGAAAAAAGCGGACACTACACAGATTTCTAATGAAAAAAGCGAACACTACACAATTTTGTAATGAATAAAGCGGACACTACACAGTGTTGTAATGAATAAAGTGGACACTACACAAGAATAAAGCGGACACTACAAGGTGTTGTAATGAAAAAAGCGGACACTACACAATTTTGTAATGAATAAAGCAGACACTACACATTCTTCTAATGAAAAAAGCGGACACTACACACACTTCTAATGAAAAAAGCGGACACTACAAAGTGTTGTAATGAAAAAAGCGGACACTACAAACTAAACTGATATTATGTAATGACTTTCCCAATTGGGAAATATGCGGACATTGTCATTAACAATGACAACACCCTGCTAGCCATTAACTCTTCTGGCCCAAAAAGCGTGGGAAACAGTTCCCAACCTAAATGTGCACTGTGCCTGACATCAGGTGTGTCAGAAAAAAGTGTAACACTTTTCTTAATTAGGAAATGGCCCAATTAGGAAATAGTGCACACATCAATGCATATACTACACATGGGTCAAAGCTATTGGTAAATATCTGTCAACAAAAATCCCAATGAGGGTATTCTGCCTACAAAATAATAGTTAAATTCCATATCCCCTATATTTATAAAAATCCCAAGTTTTTCTCTTAAATATAGGACCCCAGACACCCCTTGTGGCTGAAAAAATATATCCTTAGTAAACCCTAGCTGCAAAATATATCCCAAGTCCAACCTAGACAAGAAATATATTTCTACATTGTGACAGTCACAATTCAGGGTCCAGGCATAAGAAATATATTTGGAGTCCATTCCAGTGAGGAAATATATTTAGTGTGACATTGGACAACAAAATATATTTAGGTAAAAGTGGAGATATACAAGCCCAAGAAATATATACAATACAGATATACACCCTGACATTTAGTCCTGTAGTATTCATGGAGTTTGCAAGACTAATAGTCAGTTGTCAGTGGGTGACTGAAGTGGGCTGAACTGACTCTGCACAGATGATTTTTGAAGCTGTATGTGACACCATTCTTCCCTGGCATTGCAGAAAAATTCGACTGGTGTGCTGAGTGGCATGAGCAGAGATACACAAATGCCAAGCCCCTGTTTGGGTGCTTCTGGAACCTCTGCATGAATGGTATGTTTCCTGGTCAGGACAGAGTACATTGTCACCCTTATGCAGATAGCAAAAATATTGTTGGTGTCTGCCTTCTCATGGTGTATGGTCTCCCTGGTCTGATTTCCATCCCTTTCTCCTTCTCCTAACTCTGCTGCACACCACTGCAGGAAGTGACTTTGACCACACTCAAAAACCTGGCTGGTTCTCTAGAAGGCAGGAGTTCTTATTGAGCTCCCTTCATGGGTCTTTTTGGCATACCCATCCTCACTTCTGTACCACTTCAATACTGATGTTGATGGTGCTTTTTCATCATGACAAACTTTGAATTTCAATCTAATGTGCCTTTCAAGATATTGATTTTGCCTCCACTCCAGCTGGAGTTTGGCCTACTTGGCAAAGCTCAACTCATTTACTGGGCAATGGCAGAGGAAGCTTTGTTTTTTTAATGAAGCAATGCTTTACCAATTGAGGTCATTATTGTCTCCCTATAATTTCTGCCAAGCTCTGCCTGAGCTCAGCTGAGTTCAGGTAGTTTTTGATAACAGGGCACCCATATTGAGTTGGCAGGTGGGTCACAGCCAAGCTCTGCAGGACTTGGGCCAGTCCTGAGGACTGGGATTTCACCTCACCCAAAACATTCAAATAGTTCTCACTGTTGTTTATAATATTAGGGTCCATCGTTCAGAATCTAGAGCAATGTGATAGAAAAATAGCAAAGAAAATCAGACAAAAGCCAGAAAAATTATAAATTCTGTTGGGCACTACCTTCAGGGTCTACTTTAGGGTCCATCCCAAAAAGGAAATCTCATATGGTTTGACCCAAAAGTGAAGAAACATGATTCAGGTCCATGTAAGGGGATGTTGAGATGTTGGTCACATGACCAGTTACCAAAAATGGTCAAAATCAAAGTTGTAGACCTATACTGTAGCTTCCTGAATTATGTTCTGAAGTGTTTCTGGTGTGGAGAAATGAAGTAAAGAATTTTCAAGAGTGTTGGATATTTAGAAGGCTAAGAGTAAGGGCTATAATTATTATATTATGGGAAAATTATCAAAAGAGGAAGGTGCATGCCCTGAAAGGGAAACTGACACTGTCAGACTACAAAGTTTACAAAAGTCAGACGTACACTACAAGGTTTACTAATAGACTATGAAAGTTGGACTTAGATTACAAAGTTTAGTGATAGAACTACAAAAGACTATGAAAGTCAGACTTAGACTACAATTTAGCAGACATCCTGCCAATCTCTGCCATGCTTGGCAGAGTTCTGAGGATTCCTGCAGGACTCTGTCCAGTCCTGCAGGAATCAGGGGGAACTGTAAAGTACACCCCCAGCCAACTTTTTCCCCCCCTACCTTAAAAACCACCCAAGCTTGGCAGAGCTCTGACAGAGTTGAGCTGAGCTTGGCAGAGATTACAGGGGGACAATAAAGACCTCCAATTTTTCACCATTGCTGCCTGTACTTTTTGATGCCCTACATATTCCGCTGGATTCCACCGGATTCCACATGTATGGACTGGAATCCACTTTTGAAAATCTTTTATCTCATATCTCCACAATGGGAGCACCTCAGAACACAATTCAACCAAATTTGGGAAGCTACAGTGCCAGCTACAACTTTTGTTTTTGACCATTTTTGGTAATTGGTCATGTGACCATCATCCTGACATCCCATTGAATGAACCCTGATAAGCAGAATCCTCATTATCTTGAATTTCTTGACTTTTTCGTCATACAAGATCATATTTCCTTTTGTGGGTATATATAAATGGCCCTGACATGGACCCTGAAGGCAGTGCCCCATATTGTATACACTGCATATACCAACTCCATTTTTTTGTGATTTTTCTGCTATTCTTTTACTAGAAATACTTATATTTCCTTTTTTGGATATGTACCCTGAACCTGACAACAGCTATTTGGAAATGTGCACAGACCATGTAAACAGTACCCCAACATTGTCAACAATGGTTACAGTGTTTTGCATATTGTTTTGCACAACCAAATTTTCGTGAGCGCTGTTTGGCTGTGTTGCGACATGACATTTTGGTCACATCCCAAACCCTGAACCCACCGTCCTCATTTTTCGGCAGCCAGAATACTTTCTACGTGCAGGTTCAAGACTTCGAAATATTGAATCAAGGTCAGAATCATATTTTAGCTTGAAACTGTAGGGATGGAGCTCCCTCGTCGTCAGCCAAGCATCTTTCCTGAAGTATAGGAGGTTGGTCCATCCTTTTTTTACAGAACCGGCCTCCATTTCTCTCCAGTTCCCCTCGATTTCCCACCTGAATCCATTCTTGGTAGTGCCCTGCAGTGTCAAAGCCGATTCGAAATCTGAGCAATGGAGGGATTTTCACGATGAGCAGTATAAAATGTGAGTGGAACCTTCAAACGATTGATATCACTCTCTGACTACCATGAACCCTCAGGGCTCCATTTACAACAAGGACGATGCCGAGAACCACCCTCTGATTTCGCGAAACGCCAATGACCAGCGTCCATCTGAAGGGTGGTTGAGAAACCCGGTGTGGATTGGTATGTTTTACTTGCCTGATTTTCATACGTCTTGCCTAAAAATCTCATAGATGATGGAGTCAACCCGCCTTGCTTTTATCACTCTCATCAGGAGGTCAACGATGCCCTCGTCGCCGCTGGTGTAACCCCGGGTATCCAGTATGATCAATATGCTGCAAGAGTCACTCCGACACCTGTTGCTACTGAACCACCTGTGCCCCTCACACCTTCTCTAATCAACTTGACAAACAACCACTATAGGACAGGGGTTGATAGCACTGGTACGTCTTCTGTTCTCATTTAAGATTCATCTTGAAATCTAACATCCATTGCTCGCAGCACCTGCTTCAAAGGGCCACCTTATCAATGTCACCCTCATGTACTCCAGCACGACAGCCGCGCCTACTGGATGGGGAAAGGCTGTCCCAAAGAAATGCAAGAATACAAAGATGGACATGATCTTACTGGATTCAATCACATGTGTTGACTTTGTCAAGGCAATTTTGGGGGTCCACGGCATTTCCGACAAGTTTGCCCCAGGTGTACACTCAGGCCCCGACTTTAAAATGTGGTGGAACGGTGCTGTGTTCGTTTGACCCTTTCTTTTACTATGTTGTAGTTCCAATAACGTATTCACTCCTTAAGCGGCAGCAAGGGTGGCACCCCCTCTATTCAGAATGACCATCAGTTTAGTGTTGCCCTTGGAGCTCTTCTCAAAAAAGACAAAAGCAAGGTTTAAGTCAGTGTGGAGATTGACATTGATGACATGGAGGGTTTCCGGATCAAGCATGTAGTAAGCAAAACCTTTCTTTATTGATGAGCGAGCTCACGCCAATATCTAGCTTCCTCCTTCCATCTCAGATGCACCAACGGTGGGTGGTGACAAAGAATTGGCATACGGCACTCGGGTAAGACTTATATTATCTGTTGCTTATACAACATCCCACTGATCTTATCTCTTTACAGGTTCCATGTATTGACAACTTTAGCAAGCTTTCCCAACTACATGGCAAATTCATAATCGACCTCGAAGACGTGGTCTTGTCAGACGCACCAGGGAGAACACGGCGAAGCTGGATATTGTTACGTTAACCCAATGAGTGAACATGTCTGTTTGAATCCTCTTCAGCTCAAAACTTGGGCTGCAGCTATGGTACATCTGTCTATTTCATTTGCCCTTCTTCAAGTCTGACATTGGTGAAGGCTGCCGGAGATGCAACCAAGCATGAACCACCTAACATAAATGTGTTTGATGGTGCTCATGATGGCCATCTCAACAGTCCTAAAGCTTGTGGACGAACTGGTCCTTTTTCGAGCTCTGCTCACGCTGCAGTGTTGCCAAACCCTAACCGTGATGCCATGGCTTTATTGGTGTCCGCCCTTCTCAGGGGACTTTCTCATAAGTGCGGTCGCTCCACATCCAAGTCCCCTACACGACCTGTCCCTTCCACCCTGAAGCGGTCGAAACCTATGTCTCCCACCACAAACTCTCCAGTCCCAGAGGCAGGGCATGAGCTCTGTGACTGTCTTCATGACTTTGCCAAGTTGGAGGGCATCAACTTGACTTCTCACGAAATTGCTCTCTGCGAGTAAGATTACTCTCCTGACATTATTCCTTTTGTTGATGATGCCGAATCATTGGTGCCACAAGGGGTATAGTTATCAAGTTTAGCACCATTTTGGCGCTGATTTGTTTTGTCGTCGACACTCGCTTTGTCCAACCACACGCAGTATTCTGCAGGGATATCACCATATTCTGCTTGCCAAATGGCCTGCAACAGCTCATTCCTCTCCAATGCTTCACTTGCTACATGCTTGTTGCTCATTTCCCAATGACGCAAGGCCCACGATATTGTAGCAATAGATACATCAGCATTTCGGGAAGCATAGAGCTCCTCCTGGAGCTCGTCAAGGTAGACCTTGGGCCGAGCAGCAATCAAGGCAATCAAATAATTCATGTCTGAAAATTGGTTGTGCAAAACAATATGCAAAACACTGTAACATCATGTCTCTGCTGTTTTTCTGGTTATATTTGCACTAATTACCAATTTTACCATATTTGGAAATGTGCACAGACCATGTAAACATTACTCCAACATTGTCAATAACAGTTAACACCATGTGTATACCTTTTCCCCTTCTTTTCTGATCTTCTGGCTATATTTGCTCAAGAACAGTCTACATCATGTTCATTCTTTTTTGCTGATTTTCTGGCTATATTTGCATTAATTACCATATTTGGAAATGCGCACAGACCATGTAAGCAATACATCACCAATAGTGAGCACCATCCCTATTTTTTTCCCTTTTCCCCACGATTTCTGGTTATATTTGCATTAATTACCATATTAGGAAATGCGCACAGACCATGTAAACAGTACCCCAACATCATTACCACCATCCCTATTTTTCTTCTGATTTTATTGCTAATTTTTATCTGAAAATATAGAACTTGCCATATTTGNAATTTTTAGTGTTCATTCTGGTCACTGCATTCCAGTGCCATTCTGTTCTGGTCCTTAGGGTTAGGTTAGGTCCATTCTGGGGACTGTTCTGGTGAAAATCCTGGAATAACAATATTCCGTGGCTGGAGTGGAATTTTGGCTGGTAAATTCCACTGGAATGGCACCAGAATCTGCCAGAATGATGGGAATCTGCCGGAATGACGGAAAACCAGAGGTTTTTACGCTGCCACTGCTTTTCCGAGCGGACTCTGGTCGGACTGAGGGTATCCAGAACAGGTATTTTTTTGCTTTACCACTGCAGCAATTTTTCTGGGGATTTTCCAATGCTTTTCCGAGCATTTCTGGTCAGACCTCAAAGTCCATTGGACTTTTCTGTCAGACTTCCTATGGACTCACAGCAAACTAGCAGCCAGTCCACTGGAAATGAACAGCAAGTGCCAACGGAATTCCAGTGGACAGATCCAATAGCAGTCCAATGGACTGGGCTAGTTATTAGTATTATTAATGAAAAAAGAAAGTTATTAACAATTAATCAGGTAACTACATAGTAAACTCTGAATGTCGTGGACAAGACTTACATTGCCATAGCTGCATACAGTGCCAATCATTGGGATTCTGTATTTTGTTCAGCTGGCGGGGTGAGCATTTCAAATATCTACCCCAAATTTATGTTCAAAAGTCATGTGGCTCATTCGTTTGATGAATCCGCCACCCAACACAATTTTTTCCCACCCTTCCTTTTCTCCCCCCACCACCTCCTACACCCCTCAACCTCTCGACATTGTCTAGCCGCCTTGTTTCGGTGGTGACCGATGTTCGTGGGTCCCACAGGTAAGCCGCCCTCCTTTCTTTATGTCTAATTGGCCACTGACGCCTCCAAAAGCAGGTTGTAACCCTGTGGGGCCCACGGTATGTCTCCCCCCCTCAATTACAGCCCCGATTGACCAATTCAACAGCACCACAGCCCGCTACAGCACCCTCGAATCATTCCACCCCCCTTTCCCATTTGTTTTGCCCACAGCGCTGAACCCATGTCATTTCACGCCGAACGCCCACCCACCCAAGCACACCTGCCCATTGCATTTTGCACCCAAATGCTTTTCTGTCCCCATTCCCATCTGTTTTGCTAACAGCGCCCATTCCCTGTCATTTCGCGCCCACCCAGCCCCCCAAATGCTTTTCCTTCCCCTTTCCCATCTGTTTTACTAATAGCGCCCACCCCCCATTGTTTTGCGGCCAACGCCCACCCACTCAAGCACCCCACTCATGGTGTTTCACACCCCATCGCTTTTCTGTCCCCGTTCCCATCCATTTTGCTACCAGTGCCCACTCCCCATCGTTTTGTGCCCAACGCCCATCGACTTGAGCACACCCCACCCATGGCATTTCACACCCAAATCCTTTTCTGTCCCCGTTCTCATCTGTTTTGCTCACAGCGCCTACTCCCCGTTGTTTTGCGCCCAGCCCCCAAACACTTTTCTGTCCCCGTCCCCATCCCATTTTGCTCACAGTGCCCACTCCCCATCATTTCGCAGTACTTTACAGTGCCCCACCTATTCCTGCAGGAATCCTGCAGGAATCTAGTCATTCCAGTGGAATTCCTGTGGAATACACAGGAATTCCTGTGTATTCCTGTGTATTCCTGTGGAATTCCTGTGTATTCCTGTGGAATTCCTGTGTATTCCTGTGGAATTCCTGTGTATTCCTGTATATTCCTGTGGAATTCCTGTGGAATTCCTGTGTATTCCAGGGGAATTCCTGTGTATTCCAGGGGAATTCCTGTGTATTCCAGGGGAATTCCTGTGTATTCCAGGGGAATTCCACTGGAATGGGACAGGATATGAGAAGAATAAGGTATAAAACCTCTATTTAAATGCAAGTATATGTTAATTTACAGTAATATACACTTCTGCATACTTCTCTTTACTACTATTCAGTTAACTATACATTTACACTAATATACACTTCTGCACACCTCTTTCTCTTCACTACTATTTAGTTGTCCTCATCATCTTGAGCTTCTTCATCTAAACCTAAGTTTTCCTCCTCATCTTCATCTGATTTCTTCATCTCTTGTTTGTGGAGGACATACTTTGTGTGATAGAACAGCATGGTGTGTAAAAACCAGTTGAAATTTCCAGGTGTCATACATTTGAGAATTGATTGATATCCACCAAGCCATGCATTAAGTTGTTCACAAACCTAGATGTAATACAGTGTTGAGGTGAGATTGAATCTAAATAAAGTAATAAATACCTGTGTATTGAATGCTCGCTTCAAATATGCTCTACCATTCTTATCATATGCCATGACTACAAGGTTTGGAGCAGATCCATCTCCAGGTGAGGGATTACAATATTTTCGGCATAGAAAATCTAACACCCGATGATTGATATAGTGGTAGGCATCCACAATAAATCGAGTAGTTTTTTTCCAAATATCCCAACTTCCATTTGCTACTGCAGTTGCAAACACTTGACAACCTTTATCAATACAAATATAATCAGGTCTTGATTCTTCTGTTGGATAAACTTTTCCT
>NW_001889908.1:140272-144591 GCF_000143565.1 Laccaria bicolor S238N-H82
AAAATTCTGTTGGGCACTACCTTCAGGGTCTACTTTAGGGTCCATCCCAAAAAGGAAATCTCATATGGTTTGACCCAAAAGTGAAGAAACATGATTCAGGTCCATGTAAGGGGATGTTGAGATGTTGGTCACATGACCAGTTACCAAAAATGGTCAAAATCAAAGTTGTAGACCTATACTGTAGCTTCCTGAATTATGTTCTGAAGTGTTTCTGGTGTGGAGAAATGAAGTAAAGAATTTTCAAGAGTGTTGGATATTTAGAAGGCTAAGAGTAAGGGCTATAATTATTATATTATGGGAAAATTATCAAAAGAGGAAGGTGCATGCCCTGAAAGGGAAACTGACACTGTCAGACTACAAAGTTTACAAAAGTCAGACGTACACTACAAGGTTTACTAATAGACTATGAAAGTTGGACTTAGATTACAAAGTTTAGTGATAGAACTACAAAAGACTATGAAAGTCAGACTTAGACTACAATTTAGCAGACATCCTGCCAATCTCTGCCATGCTTGGCAGAGTTCTGAGGATTCCTGCAGGACTCTGTCCAGTCCTGCAGGAATCAGGGGGAACTGTAAAGTACACCCCCAGCCAACTTTTTCCCCCCCTACCTTAAAAACCACCCAAGCTTGGCAGAGCTCTGACAGAGTTGAGCTGAGCTTGGCAGAGATTACAGGGGGACAATAAAGACCTCCAATTTTTCACCATTGCTGCCTGTACTTTTTGATGCCCTACATATTCCGCTGGATTCCACCGGATTCCACATGTATGGACTGGAATCCACTTTTGAAAATCTTTTATCTCATATCTCCACAATGGGAGCACCTCAGAACACAATTCAACCAAATTTGGGAAGCTACAGTGCCAGCTACAACTTTTGTTTTTGACCATTTTTGGTAATTGGTCATGTGACCATCATCCTGACATCCCATTGAATGAACCCTGATAAGCAGAATCCTCATTATCTTGAATTTCTTGACTTTTTCGTCATACAAGATCATATTTCCTTTTGTGGGTATATATAAATGGCCCTGACATGGACCCTGAAGGCAGTGCCCCATATTGTATACACTGCATATACCAACTCCATTTTTTTGTGATTTTTCTGCTATTCTTTTACTAGAAATACTTATATTTCCTTTTTTGGATATGTACCCTGAACCTGACAACAGCTATTTGGAAATGTGCACAGACCATGTAAACAGTACCCCAACATTGTCAACAATGGTTACAGTGTTTTGCATATTGTTTTGCACAACCAAATTTTCGTGAGCGCTGTTTGGCTGTGTTGCGACATGACATTTTGGTCACATCCCAAACCCTGAACCCACCGTCCTCATTTTTCGGCAGCCAGAATACTTTCTACGTGCAGGTTCAAGACTTCGAAATATTGAATCAAGGTCAGAATCATATTTTAGCTTGAAACTGTAGGGATGGAGCTCCCTCGTCGTCAGCCAAGCATCTTTCCTGAAGTATAGGAGGTTGGTCCATCCTTTTTTTACAGAACCGGCCTCCATTTCTCTCCAGTTCCCCTCGATTTCCCACCTGAATCCATTCTTGGTAGTGCCCTGCAGTGTCAAAGCCGATTCGAAATCTGAGCAATGGAGGGATTTTCACGATGAGCAGTATAAAATGTGAGTGGAACCTTCAAACGATTGATATCACTCTCTGACTACCATGAACCCTCAGGGCTCCATTTACAACAAGGACGATGCCGAGAACCACCCTCTGATTTCGCGAAACGCCAATGACCAGCGTCCATCTGAAGGGTGGTTGAGAAACCCGGTGTGGATTGGTATGTTTTACTTGCCTGATTTTCATACGTCTTGCCTAAAAATCTCATAGATGATGGAGTCAACCCGCCTTGCTTTTATCACTCTCATCAGGAGGTCAACGATGCCCTCGTCGCCGCTGGTGTAACCCCGGGTATCCAGTATGATCAATATGCTGCAAGAGTCACTCCGACACCTGTTGCTACTGAACCACCTGTGCCCCTCACACCTTCTCTAATCAACTTGACAAACAACCACTATAGGACAGGGGTTGATAGCACTGGTACGTCTTCTGTTCTCATTTAAGATTCATCTTGAAATCTAACATCCATTGCTCGCAGCACCTGCTTCAAAGGGCCACCTTATCAATGTCACCCTCATGTACTCCAGCACGACAGCCGCGCCTACTGGATGGGGAAAGGCTGTCCCAAAGAAATGCAAGAATACAAAGATGGACATGATCTTACTGGATTCAATCACATGTGTTGACTTTGTCAAGGCAATTTTGGGGGTCCACGGCATTTCCGACAAGTTTGCCCCAGGTGTACACTCAGGCCCCGACTTTAAAATGTGGTGGAACGGTGCTGTGTTCGTTTGACCCTTTCTTTTACTATGTTGTAGTTCCAATAACGTATTCACTCCTTAAGCGGCAGCAAGGGTGGCACCCCCTCTATTCAGAATGACCATCAGTTTAGTGTTGCCCTTGGAGCTCTTCTCAAAAAAGACAAAAGCAAGGTTTAAGTCAGTGTGGAGATTGACATTGATGACATGGAGGGTTTCCGGATCAAGCATGTAGTAAGCAAAACCTTTCTTTATTGATGAGCGAGCTCACGCCAATATCTAGCTTCCTCCTTCCATCTCAGATGCACCAACGGTGGGTGGTGACAAAGAATTGGCATACGGCACTCGGGTAAGACTTATATTATCTGTTGCTTATACAACATCCCACTGATCTTATCTCTTTACAGGTTCCATGTATTGACAACTTTAGCAAGCTTTCCCAACTACATGGCAAATTCATAATCGACCTCGAAGACGTGGTCTTGTCAGACGCACCAGGGAGAACACGGCGAAGCTGGATATTGTTACGTTAACCCAATGAGTGAACATGTCTGTTTGAATCCTCTTCAGCTCAAAACTTGGGCTGCAGCTATGGTACATCTGTCTATTTCATTTGCCCTTCTTCAAGTCTGACATTGGTGAAGGCTGCCGGAGATGCAACCAAGCATGAACCACCTAACATAAATGTGTTTGATGGTGCTCATGATGGCCATCTCAACAGTCCTAAAGCTTGTGGACGAACTGGTCCTTTTTCGAGCTCTGCTCACGCTGCAGTGTTGCCAAACCCTAACCGTGATGCCATGGCTTTATTGGTGTCCGCCCTTCTCAGGGGACTTTCTCATAAGTGCGGTCGCTCCACATCCAAGTCCCCTACACGACCTGTCCCTTCCACCCTGAAGCGGTCGAAACCTATGTCTCCCACCACAAACTCTCCAGTCCCAGAGGCAGGGCATGAGCTCTGTGACTGTCTTCATGACTTTGCCAAGTTGGAGGGCATCAACTTGACTTCTCACGAAATTGCTCTCTGCGAGTAAGATTACTCTCCTGACATTATTCCTTTTGTTGATGATGCCGAATCATTGGTGCCACAAGGGGTATAGTTATCAAGTTTAGCACCATTTTGGCGCTGATTTGTTTTGTCGTCGACACTCGCTTTGTCCAACCACACGCAGTATTCTGCAGGGATATCACCATATTCTGCTTGCCAAATGGCCTGCAACAGCTCATTCCTCTCCAATGCTTCACTTGCTACATGCTTGTTGCTCATTTCCCAATGACGCAAGGCCCACGATATTGTAGCAATAGATACATCAGCATTTCGGGAAGCATAGAGCTCCTCCTGGAGCTCGTCAAGGTAGACCTTGGGCCGAGCAGCAATCAAGGCAATCAAATAATTCATGTCTGAAAATTGGTTGTGCAAAACAATATGCAAAACACTGTAACATCATGTCTCTGCTGTTTTTCTGGTTATATTTGCACTAATTACCAATTTTACCATATTTGGAAATGTGCACAGACCATGTAAACATTACTCCAACATTGTCAATAACAGTTAACACCATGTGTATACCTTTTCCCCTTCTTTTCTGATCTTCTGGCTATATTTGCTCAAGAACAGTCTACATCATGTTCATTCTTTTTTGCTGATTTTCTGGCTATATTTGCATTAATTACCATATTTGGAAATGCGCACAGACCATGTAAGCAATACATCACCAATAGTGAGCACCATCCCTATTTTTTTCCCTTTTCCCCACGATTTCTGGTTATATTTGCATTAATTACCATATTAGGAAATGCGCACAGACCATGTAAACAGTACCCCAACATCATTACCACCATCCCTATTTTTCTTCTGATTTTATTGCTAATTTTTATCTGAAAATATAGAACTTGCCATATTTGGCAATTTTTAGTGTTCATTCTGGTCACTGCATTCCAGTGCCATTCTGTTCTGGTCCTTAGGGTTAGGTTAGGTCCATTCTG
>NW_001889908.1:148489-176987 GCF_000143565.1 Laccaria bicolor S238N-H82
GTCCAGCAATAACAACACCACAAGGTGCGCAGATAGTTTCAACACAATAGAATCTACCTGCACGGAAGTAATTGGGGGCTTCTCGTGGTTCTGCATTTGGAGCATCATGTTGTTGGGGATTTGGTCCTCTGCGATTTGGTTCCCAAGGATTACTCTCACCAGGGCGTTGTAACATCCGGCGGACCCCAGCTTGATTGTGACGTTTGCTGTGCTTTGCATGTTTACGCCACTCTGGTTGGTGCTGTTGACATGCAAGTGTCCTTTCTACTCTTCTGTTATTACAACCACGAACCAAGCATTGAGAACCAAGAGCTAAGTGGTGTATATCACACAGTGATCCACCACGTGCATTGGAGAGATCATTAGTGCAATTGTCATATGCACAGTGCTAAAAAAAAGTTGTAAAAAAATGAACTCAGCAGAAAGAATCTAAAATTATTTACCTGAGGACCCATAACTATACCATCAAGAACAACCATCCTTATATTTGGGATATCATCAGTATCCATCTCATCATCTGAGGGGACCTGAGGTGCATCAATGTCCATTCCTTCAGGTGCTCCTTCCAAGGCAGGAATATCATCATCTGTGGCATCAACACCAACAACAGCTGCTGGATTATTGAAAACTGCATCACTAGTCTCTCTGCATTTTTGAGTGCATTCATCACATGCATGTTTCTCAGAAGCTCTAATAATTCCATCTTCTCCCAAAAGTGAAAATGCCTGAGTAGTAACTTCTTTGATGTTCAAACCATCATCAAATTCAGCATCAATTCCAGATTCCTCAGCAATTGTACGAACAGATTGTTGAACAAATGCTTGCCAGACATGAGCACGAGTAATTGAAAGTTCTTTGGTTCCATGTGTATTATTCCAGTACTCTGCAAATGCAGATGCTGAACCATGAAAGTTATACATAGCATTTATGACTGCTGTTGCAAATAGACGATCTGCCCAGATTAATTGGCCAATTTTCAAATATTTGGCTGAGTTGATATAGACTCGTTTTAAAGTATTTTGAACAGTTGATGTATCTTCAAATCTTTCATGATCAGCTGTATACAATGTTTTACAGCTTTGACACTTTCCAGTGAGCACAGGTACATGTTGATATACTGTCTGCCCTTTGATCAAAGTTACCAATGGTATGTCAGAAGCCTTGGTGGATTGACGCAATGATCTTGGACTACAGTCTAGGGTTTGACATGCAAATGAAGCTGGACAAATGACATAAGCTGGTTCAATCTTGCTATGTGACAGAGGGAGTAATTTTCCTTTATAATTTCCCTCCTCATCAAATGTTGACAGTTTCAAACACCCAGCTAGCTTGTCAAGCTTTCCAGCAAGAAGGGAAACCTTTGTCTTTTGATCTGGCTCTCGTGCAAGTTCATTCTCAGAGAATAAAGTTTCAGTTCTCTTATTTCCAAGTTTGTCCATTAGTGCAGTGCAGTGCTTAGTGCAGTTATCCATCCTGTAACTTGGACTTTGTATTCACCACCATATATCCGCTGTTGTTGACGAAAATGAAGATTCAACAGATCTGGATTTTCAAATAAGGTGTATGAAACTGCAAGAACAGTAGCCAAAGAAACATTGGACCCAAATATTGATTGTATGGCATCACTAAAAGTGCTGAATGGGATATTTGGGAAGGGACACTGCACTAGAGGGGTAGCATATGTAGGTGAAACAAGACAAGACCAGGTAAAGAACCAGGCAAGAATCCAGTGCTGGCATACAAGAGATATCGCCATTGTAACAAACATCAAAGTTGATCTGAAGAAAAAAGTAAAACTACTGTACAAATCAGCTTATTCATGTCCCATGCATATTCTGAAATGAAAAAAAAGGAAAAAAGTCACAAGTCCTACTTACTCAGAAGCTTCCTCATCCAAATCCCTAACCCTTGCCTGCTTCAACTTCTTGTGCTTTCTCTGCTCCACATGTTTATCTTTATCACGATTCTTCTTGGGACTGTCTGGAGCTTTTCTCTTCCCCTTCAGATCACCACGCTTCTTCAACTCTCCCTCACGATCTTTTTTGTCAAGCCATTTCTTCAAATCAGGAAAGCTCAGCACTCGACTGCTCCTTAAGTCCCACAAATCCTCAGTAGCAAGGCAATCCTCCTCCTCATTAAGCCAGTCTCGCATATCTGGATATTCCTCTGCTCTTAGGAATGTAGGCTTCCAGACTTGGTAGAACTGAGTCTTAGCGATAAAGATATGGATAAAGTCGACAATGTTGGGAACCCAGGCAGCTCCATCATCAAACTGCGACTTCCACTCAGCATCCTTGCTCAAGCCCATAACTTTAGGTGTAGCATTGATGATAGCCTTAAACTTCTGATAGGCTGACTGTAACCCAGCCTTATCCAGAGAAGCAAGATCTCTGTCAATCCCAAGATATTCTAACAGAAGTGCTTTGTTGGCACTAGAAAGCTTTGAAGGACCAGTCACCTCAGATCTACTAATAGATGATGCCTGAGACTGTCCACGAGAATCAGAAGCAACAGACGAAGAGCGAGGAACAGATCCTGAATGAGAGCCTAGAGAGACAGAGCACTGATGAAATGATGGTGGAATCGCAGAAGCGACCATTTGCTCATGGTCGTTTTCCTAGACATAATTTAAATAAGATTTAAACCAAGAATAGCCAATAAAACATACCAGAAGAATATGTGTAACTTTACCAATGTCATCCTCCTCCCAAATAGCATCCTCATCATCCTCAACTACTACATTGTAACGGCCCATGATGGACCACTGCTTCTTATCCAAAATATAGACACGATAATTGTGATCTGAGATGAAGCTTTATTAAACTTTGTATATTTATATATAGTCAAACACTTACTGCGAACAGGGGAATAGCTCTTGGCCACCTTTTTCAGAAGTGGGCCCAATGTCTCAAAACAGGGGGACTTGACATTTAGATGTGATGTGGCATTGTCGATAACAACATCAGAAGGAGGTTGTTGGACGATTGTGATGTTAATGCGACCATTAGAAAGGGGTCTGACCTCTTGTGGCGCATCATAAATGGAGTCACCTATATTGAACAAATTTCCAACAGCACGCCCACGCAAAATACCCCCAGTAGAACGGGAAGACCCATTAGCAGGGACTTCTGTCTCAGGAGGTGCCAAATTGGAAAGATCAATATCTATGAATAGATCATAATAAATAAATAAAAGATTGAAACATAAAATAAAATATTACCCTTGGCCAAGGGCTCCTCATGACCAGAACCAGACTTGGCCTGATGACGACCTCTTGGTGGGCCAAATCGGATATCTTTCCCATCACTACCCTCATCAACCTCATCAACCTCATCTCCCTCATCACTCTCCTCACCACTTACTTCTTCATGTCCAGCAGTAACTTCTGGCTCACAATTGATATGAGAACGGCTGCTCGAAAGGGTAGGAGCAGGAGGAAGGAAGGAAGGGGTGGATAATTTGCCAGTACGCTTTGGGGGTGCAACAGAAGTACCAGCAGCTTCAAGAGCTCGCTCAACCCTATCAACATCACATTAGAAATAATCAAATAAAGATCAAAGAGCTCACGGTGTCAGCTGGGCTGGGACACCCTTATCATTCTCAGCCTTGTCTTTGGCAGCTCGCTGGGCACCTGTCATTCTGAATAAAATAGTTAGTATGCAAGTACTGGTATAAAACAGGCCACTCACGTTGCTTTTTTCCCCTTCTTACCACCGCTCTTTCCCTTTATGGTGCCCTTTCCAGCCTCTGGTTCTTCCTCACCACTCCCCTCAACATCATTCTTGGTGGTGGCCTTGGCACGCTTGGTGTTTGTTGCCTCAGTATTGGATTGGCCACGTTTCCGGCCTCGTTTGGGGGGAGAATTCACCCCAGCTTGTAAAGATCGAAGTTCTCTTGCACTCATAGCAGTAGACAGCAAGATTAGAAGGTATAAGAGGCAAGTGGGACTGCAAGAACAAAGGGGACAGGAAGCAAGATGAAGGGGGAAGGGAAGAAAGACGTGGGAACTTAGACACACACAGCTAGGGTTGAGGGTTTCTTTCAGATGTCTATTTTCAGTAATTAATCAAAATTTCAAAGTAAGAGGCAGCGTGAAAACGCCGCCTCATTTTGATTCTAAGTATGTACAGGAGATGTAAGCCAGGCAAACAAACAAGACAGCAGGTGGGATTCCTGCTGTCTCGTTGTGTTCTGGGGTTCAGGAAGTTACTGTAAAATGAAATACAGAGGCATGCCTCGTTGGTATTCTAGGGAAATGCACGAAAATTGTAAAGTAAGCGTTGACGTTGGGCGGTGGGCGTCTGCGATGGGCGGTGGGCGTTTGCGATGGGCGGCTGGGCATTGTTGATGGGCGGTGGGCGTTTGCGATGGGCGGCGGTGGGCGTTGTTGATGGGCGGTGGGCGTCTGCGATGGGCGTTTGCGATGGGCGGTGGGCGTTTGCGATGGGCGGCGGTGGGTGTTGTTGATGGGCGGTGGGCGTCTGCGATGGGCGGTGGGCGGTGGGCGTTTGCGATGGGCGGTGGGCGTTTGCGATGGGCGATGGGCATTTGCGATGGGCGGTGGGCGTTATGGGCGGTGGGCATTCATTTACGGGTGGTTGTTGGGTGGGCTGTGGGCGTTGTCGTCGTGAGCGGTGGGCGGTCGGCGCCGTTTCGTGGGCATTTGGCACTGGGTGAGCGATGGGTGTTGTTCATGGGCGTGGGGTTCTCATTTGTGGGCGTCATGTAGTAATTTGTGGGCGGTGAAGCCTCGTGGGTGCTCGTCTTCGTCTTCGGGTGCTAGGGTTGTCATCTGGGGGGCATGGTGGTGTGTGTCATTCAAAATGGGATGGGATGGGGGGAATTGACTTACTAGAAAGCGACGACGACGAACGACGTTGTTCGTTCGTCGTCTAGTTGCCACGTTGCGTGGCAATGGGAACTCCCTCCCCCCCCCTCATGTCGCGTTCATCGTGTGCAGTTGGTGACGTGGCACTTGGTGATGTGGACGTGGTGGATTGTGGTGGGCGTGGGCGACGGATGCAGATGGCATCGAGCGACAGGGATCGTGGTGGTCACGATGAGCGGTGGTGGTGACGGACGTGTTTGGCGGCAGTGACAAGCATGGTGGTGGTGGGAGGAAGAGGGTGGTCGTGTTTGGTGAGCATGATTGCCAAACAGATATTATTTGTTATCCATTGGAAATAAACAAACTATAATACATAACAAAACAATAAAATAACTAGATTGCAGTTCCTGCCCATTCCGGGGAATGCTATTCCTGCCCATTCCGGGGAACATTCCGGTGTACATTCCGGAATCCACCGGAATTCCACCAGAATGGAACACACCGGAATTCCACCGGAATGGAACACACCGGAATAAACAATTTAGCAGGGCCTTCTGCTAAATTCCATTCCACCGGAATCCACCAGAATTCCACCGGAATGACCGGATTCCTGCAGGAATAGGGGGGGCACTGATAAGACCTCCCATCGGTCATACTGAGCTTTTGCTCTAAGCCAATTCACCCGATATACTATTGGGTTGTCTGGTTTCAATTCATCTAGAGGAATAAAAGTGATTGGATCTGACCTTGTTCCATGTAAGTTGAACCCAACGAATCATCAGCCACGGCCATATTCCAGAACCATGGCAAAGCAATATTTCTTTGACCCCAGGCGTTGCCATCGTATACCCTAGTTAGTGCCCTTGTATCTTTTTTCCCTATCGGCTTGTATCGGTCACAAGTACCCTGAGGAGCATTGAGCTGATTGAGAGCCCATCGAGCTTGGTTGTATGCCTGGAGAGCACTTTTCATATCGCGATCCAATCCTTGTACAGCATCGTAAGCCCGAGTTACACGTTTTTTCGATTTCTCTGATCGAACTCTCCTGCGGTAAAGGAATGACTTGTAACCGATGGCTTCCCGTAAACGTTTGAGAGTGTTATTTGCCTGAGCCACTCTTAATTCTATCTCTACGCACCAGGCTTCTCCCAGTGATGTAGGCAGAAAGGCCGATTGGAATGAGGATGGTAAGAGGATTTGTTGATGTTCGGCCGATCCATACCCCTGATCAGGCAAACTGGGTATGGGTACCGGCATCTCCTCTCCATCACAATCACTCCAGTCATCGTCATCCACGATCTCCTCCAAGAGTGGTGGATCATGAATAGTTGCTTTGTTAATTTCCAAGTTGGAGAAATTGAAGGCTAAGAAGTCGGAACCAATGGCGGAGGGAGCCGAGGACGGGGGAGAGGAGGAAAGTGTGGTCGTCGTTCAAAGACCCAAGACGAAGACAACGAAGCAGGACGTAGAAATGGCCGAGGTTTCTGAGGGAGAGTCCTTCGATTTCAATTCTATAAAGGAGGAGGATTCAGAGATGGTGGACATGACCTCAGGTGTGGACGCCGAGGTCGATACTTCTTCCCGACCTGACAAAGGCAAGGCGTGGGCAACTCCAGCCATCGTCATTGAACGACCAACACCAACACCCCCAGTTCAACCCAAGTTGAGTCTGGCCATGGATGAAATGCCCACCGTGCCCGATGTCGGCCAATCATCAGGTAAGAGTTTATCAAATCAGTTTTTCCTTACTAACCAGCCTAGCTTCCCTCATGCCCAACCTTGGGCAATCATCAGCAACAGGGATCATGCCCGACCTCGGGCAATCATCAGGTAAGATTCAATCAAATCAGTTTTTCTTTTCTAACCAAGCTAGATTTTGCTGCAACGCCCATCATGCCTGACCTCGGGCAATCATTAGGTAATGCTGCGATGCCCATTGTGCCCGACCTCGGCCAATTGGCAGGTAAGACACTATCAAATTCATTTTTCCTTACTAACCTGCTCTGATGCCTGGCCCGATCCCAGCTCCTGCCAATGACATGGTGGGGATCTTAGTCAATAGTGCTCCGGCCTCAGTTGACATCTTCCCTTCCCAGCCTGAGCAGTCAGTTTCGAACTCGCGCCGTGTCAGTCCCCCTCACATTCAAGAACTTCATCGTAAGTTCTTTTATGTTCTCATTGGACTTCTTTGCTTAAAAACTTAGTTGATACAGCAATGTACATCAAGGAGGTGGATTTCAGGTCCCACACTCCGCCACCGGCATTCGACATGCATGCAATCCAGCATGAGATCAGGAGACTCGGTCAAGATCAGACCGACATTCAAAACACTCTCTGTGAACAACAGGCTCAGCTGACCATCGCGTCAGAGCATACCGGCATCGACCCGAGTGCTCTTCTCCCCCTATTCATGAACTCCACGTCACTCAGCCAACGTCTGGCCTCCCTGGAGGAAATGACCTGGAGACTTCAAGAGGTTGAATCCGCTGGCGATCATCTTGCTGAACAAGTCAAAACTCTGGAAACATTGTTGTGGTTTGAGGAGGAAAGAAGAAGCAATGCATACACCGCGAGGATGGACCGATTTGAAGACCTTCACCAAGCACAGTGGAAGGATGCCGAAGCCAGGCTCCAAGACCATCAGATGGACTTGTGCACGATAAGGGTTCAGCACAAAGCTTTTGAGGGGGAGGTCAGGAATATGATGAAGGTCACGCCGGCTGCATTGCAAGAACAAGTTGTGAAGTCTATGGCCGAACTTACAAACCGAGTCCACCAGGCCGAGCAAGCACAGGAGACTCTGACTACGTCCTATAGCACACTTACCAAGGGTCAGATAAAACTTGGTAACCGACAAACAATCGTGGAACAAATTGTCCTCAATCATTTTGGCCACAAAATCATGACCGACACCCAGATCAATGTGACCAAGGGGACAGCCGATATTGGCATCAACACAATGAAGGGTACTGTGGATATTGGCATCAACACCGATAAATCAGCAGAGGAATCGGTCCAAGCATCGAGCCCGGCCCCAATCCAGTCAGCAGCTCCTCCGACGCCGGCGCAAGCTTCGAGCCCGGCTCCAATTCAATCGGCAGCTGTGCAAGCTTCGAGCCCGCCTCCAATTCAACCCACAGCTCCTTCAAATCTGGTTCAAGCTGAGAGCCTGGCCCCAATCTATTTGGCTCCAAAGCCAGTTCATGCAACACGCCGCGGCAGATCACCCTCTCCCTTCACAGTTGGCACCAGGAGGTCTCCTCGGCTGATAGCTTCATCTGGTATGTCCCCTGCTTGATAGTAATGATTCAACATCTAAATCCCAGTAGATGATCATCCTTCGACTCCCACTAATGAAGACCCGCAATAATCACATACTCCATATTTTGTAATGCCTCTTCTTATCTTGTAACTTCTTGTCAATATAAAGGTTTTTTGTGTCATGTTCTTTGTAAAAGAGAAAAAGAAGTACTGCAATCTTGAAGAAATAAAACTAATCTGAGGGGTAAGTGTTAGAGGGCGACATTCAAGAAACTCTGGCGAAGTGCTTTACCTTGGCTGGGTCAACTGCTTAGGTCAAAGCCACAATGTGCTTCACGGTAGTATGTTCGAAAGGCTGGATTGTGTTCAAAAATTATCAATTTAGAAACGAAGATATCACCTTTGGGACTTGAACCCCGGTCCTGACTATCGGCTGCTGTAAAATATACTGACCGATGTTGTCTTGGACAAGTGAATTTGCCTATAAAGATAACATGGTAGAAATATAAACCGAGCAGGAACGACCAGGTCTGGCTCAAGCAACCGTGCTTGGCTGCCTAAAATAAAAGCGAAGGGGAAAACAGATACCAATCCATCTTGAAAATGGGTAAAAGGTTGGCTGATCCAGAGTTCATGAATTGTCCAGTTTCGTTGGCCGACTGGGTAGCTGTATCCATTTGCTCGATTAATCAGCCGAACCATAACTACAATAATGTGAATCCCACCAGCTGACCCCTCAAATCAGAATTTAAGGCCCTCGGCTGATCACGAACCCAGGAACATTCAAAACTGTCAGCCGACCTTGCAAAGCTATCATCCATCAGCCGATATACCACCTACTTCTCTCTGGGCTTACTTCCTGCTGATCCGGCTGTGCTAAATTTACGTCGCTGGCCGACCCTTCGCTACCTCAATAGTGGGGATGACATTGGCCAATTCATCAACACAGGGTCATTATCCCTCATCGGCCCATTAGCAGGCTCCATCAACTATGGCCTGTTTGTATGTTCGGGGCTCTCAGTGTTGGTGGGTGATTCCTACTAACTGCCCTGACAGAAACTCAACATTCCATAGCTTTGCAGAGGTGCCTCTGGGGCTCAGGGTGATGATACAAAGAGTTTGAAAGGTGCCATACTTGAATGGATTAAACCAAAAGGCAAATCATTGAATCTGCCCCTGGCTCAAAATGTGAAACTTGACCGAGGTTTCCACCATGAGCGTACTGGAGCTCCTTTGGGCACGTGGCATCTCACGCGTGACAGCTGTGGCTGAAGCGCTGCCACGCTGTTTCTTCCTTCCCCACCACCACCATCTACCACCCACCACCACCGCGAGCGCCCACCACATCGGCAACGACGACATTGATGACACGCAATGACGCTGACAACACACAACAACACACAACCTCGTCACCTGACCACAACAACGAGCGCTGAGGAGGTGAGACGACGTGGCAGATGTGCCACGTCGTCCAGACGGTGACGACGCAAGCCGTCGTCACTGTCCATGCCAGGTAAGTGCACCCAGCACCGTTCTTTCCCCATCCCATCTCACACCCGATGCAGGTGCCACGTCGCTATCCTGCGACGTGGCAACGATTCAACCGATGACTCACCAACACGCGACACGACAAAACGGCACAACAACAACAGGACGACACCAACGGGGACGACCAAAAACGAGAACGCGCCCGTGAACAACAACGCCTAGGGACAGCAACGACCCCCCGACTTGCGGACGACACAACGACCACCACAACGCCTGAGCGCCCACAACGACCCCCGCTTATTAACGGAGACGAAAGTGAAGGGACACGGGCAATGACGAGCCCAGGTGAGCTCCCCATCCCTCCATCATTCCATCCTACTCCCTCCCCCTCCATCCCCCTCCTCCCATTGCTCCCTTTCCCCTTGCTCTCCTTCCCATTGCTCCCCCTCCCATTTCCCTCCTTCCCTTCTCCCCTTGCTCTCCTTCCCTTTGTTCCCCCCTCCCTCCAGTGCCAATGGAAAGTATTGTACCACTTCAATATATTAGAATTTGAATCTATATAACTGTTCTAAGAAGAAACTTGTGAGGTTATTATAGGACAAGATATAATAATAAATTGGCTGACTACATTAGACTTACAATAAATATGATAGGCATGAAGTCACATGATGTCTAAATTGAGTTGGAATTCCTACTGGATTCCCACTGGAATGAAATGGGAATAGAGTAGGAAAGCAGTCCTACCATATTCCCCCAGGACTGCAGCCAGAATGCCAGACTTTACCCGGACTACAGTGGGATTCCGGTGGGAATACATGGGGGAGAGTTAAGTACAGGAAACAAAAGCAAAGTCTCAGGAGATTAATGGTAATGATGAAGACTTGGGTTTGGATGAACAACATGCAGAATCTAATGTCTCTGAATCTGATTGAAATAAATAAATCCATGTAGTAGTAAGTAACTAGTCATATGCCTTATGCCCTTGTTTAGTAAAAGATTTAGTGCTACAATTCTATTTGTCTGATCTACAGAAGGAGATTCAGGGTCCAAAATTAATTAACCAGAAGTCCTAGTGTTCAATTTCTGTTGATTCCAGTTGGATTCCTGTCGATTCCGGCTGGAATCCAGGGATTCCAGTAGGAATCAGTGGAGGAATGGAAAGTATTGCCCAAATAGCTAATGAAAATTGCAATGATATTGGTCAAGTAGCTAATGAAAATTGCAATGATATTGACCAGGTACATAATGAGATGGAGGTCTAAGGCCTTTCCTACACTTAATGAAAAAAGCACAGGCTTTATGATAATGAAAAGACATGACAACTGGAATGATTCTCTATCATAAAGACTGTGGGCTTATACACAATGACCTCTAGGCAGTTACCTTATTTATATGATAAAAGTGGTAGCCAGTAGTGAAAACACCTTCTGCAAAAAAGGGGAAGCACACTCACAATCTTCACCAAAAATGAGGATGGGTTGTCTGGAAAGCCGTACATTGTAGGCTTTGATGGCACACTGAGGGGAGGCCCTGAGGCCAACCAGCCATGGCTTCCTACCTTCGCTAGCAGCTGAGTTCAACCTCAGAGGGAGACACTTAACCCATTCCTCGTTGTCCTCAATGTGGAAATTGCATTCTGACATTTCAGAAGAAAATCAATTGTACTCTGTGGTGACTATGAAGAACTCATTGACTTGTTTGAGCTCATCAAACAAATCTACTTTGTGCCCCTGATCAAAGACATATGGGGTGAGCTGAAAGAAATGGGTATCACCTATACTGCACCTGCATGCGGCAATGCCACCATGGAAGTAGATGAATTTGGAAGGGGGAGGGCTGGAGACAAGGATAAAACTGTCACTCAGAAGGCAGTTGGCAAGAATTCAGGGACTGGGGGTGTCGTTGACAGACTGAATGCTGGTGCCTTCCATGACAAAACTATAGCATATCATCAGTACTTGATATCACGTTGTGGTAGGCCTTTCTTTTTTTACATGCCTGTGGATCACGTGTGGCTAATGCTCAATCGTCTAGATAGTGATGTTAACTCTGGTTATCATGATATCAATGAGGACAATGATTCTGGTGAAGATGGCGATGGACATGACTTGCCCACTCACTCAACTGGTCATGGTATGTGATCTACCCTCCTCAACTTCATCTCACCTCTTACACTAACAGTAGATAAACATGCCGAAGCTATGCCTCCCATTTCTGCTTTTGAGAAGGTAGAATGGTGGCGCATTGGTCTAGCGATGCTGTCCATGAACTGAAAAGTATGGGAGGAAAAATGGTATGGGGTGTTCAGCAGCTGACCAGCACACTATAGCGTCAATTGGAAACACCTGATTTAATTCAGAAAATGCAAACAAGTAATGAGTTCATTTTGCACAAAAGATATGCACCCCCTCACACTCACAACCAATATGAGGCTATACATACCTTTTATCGGGCATGCTCTGTTGATACACATTGCATGGGATGACCATGAAAGTGTAAAACACGCAAATAAAGATTAAGCATGTCAGGGAGAACAATGACAAGCTTGGATGCAAAATATTTAGATTCACAGATTTTGAAAAGAAGAATAGCAATGAGCAATATTGATTGCAAGATGATGGTGAGAATATTGTACAAGGTGCACATGGCATATAACAAGAGCTAAAGATGACAGCATATAGAACATTGTCCCACTTTTGCTTTCTTGTGTGGAGGTTTGACAACATCAACAATCACATTGGCGTTCTCAGAGTTAATCTGCAGCTTAGTGGCCTGAAAGTACTTGATATAAAAAGACGTCTGCCCTGCAAGAGTAAAATCTAAATATTGATAAGTACTTGCAAAATACAATAACCATACATTACTCACCAACAGATGGGGCTCTCCACGATGTGGGTTCCCAATCATGCCGCCATTCAATGTTATACTTCTCCTTCTTCTCAAGGCTGAGAGAGTGTGAAGGAACACGTTCTTTATGTGCCCAAGCAGCCTTCAGAATTGGATCTACCTCAAGAACATTGGCAATCTGTTTGCTGAGCGAATGGGAGGTGCAATGGGGAATTCTGCCATAAGTCTTTGATTCAGAAAGGCTTTTGTAGTCTGATAGACTAGCCAAAATCTAAACAAAAAATAGAGATATCAGATCATCGGCAAGACCATCCACAGGGCCAGTGAAAGTGGTGCATGAACGAAGCCAGTTGAGGATGTGTAAAGCAACGCCATGGGCATAGCAATATGCAATCCTTTCATTGTTGGGAATGGCATTGATGTCATCAGTGTCCATCAATGTTGTTTGGGCAGGAGAGGTTTCATCATCTTCCCCTTGATTTGGAGTGCTGTAAGTCCTAAAATCCAGGACATTGCCAAGTATAATCAGGACTGCAAGACAGATGATATTGAGCATGCCCTCCATTGTCTCGACATTAGGTAGATGAACCAATGCAGGATCTGCAAGTGGAAATAAGTCAAAGATATAAACAATCATGGGAGAATCTCACCATCTTCAGAGATGCCACCATCAATGAGGCCAACTTGGTAGAAGATCAGGATCCTCTGCAATAGGTGATGAGAGGGAATATGCTCTGTGTTCGTCAAGAACTTGTTGAGAACAAAGGCATGTACAATGCCTTGCAGAGTCTCCTGCATAAGATACGAAGAATAGTAATGACCGCCCTGTGAAATCACATCATCTATGCCATACACCCAATGTGCAGAATTGGGCAGCATATGTCTGCAACATCATGAGATAATGCCATAATTATCAACACAACACTCACAGTTCATCGCCAGGCCAAAGAACAACAGCCTCAAAGTCGTACTTGGTAACCTTGGGCTTCCCAGAGAGAGAAAACCCATCTTCATCCATGTAGAAGGCACCACCATGCTCCACAGGTGCTGCCATCAACCAGTGCCCACCACAATCCACAAGCACCCACCACAATGACCACACAAATGCGGCAATGCCATGTCACCAACCAAACAAGTGATGGCTCCAACCACAACTGCCACACCAGCCAGCCACAAACAACACACCATGCACCTACTGCCACCCAGGAGTGCCCACCACCACCACAATCCACAAATGGTGAGCAGCACCCCACCAACAACAACAACAACAACAACGTCAACAACAATAACAACAATGTCCATGTCCAAACAACAACACATGACAATGACAACACAACAACACAGGATGACAACAATGATGGATGACAAGGCCCAGCACCACCCCCTCCCCCTTTATCAGTCCCCACCACTCTCTCCCCTTTCCATCAGTCCTCCTCCCACCACTCCCCAGGGCCTGCCCCACACCATTGCCTGTCCCTCCTCCCCCCTTCCTTCCCCTTTCTTATGCTGATCACAGCCCCACACCACTGCCTGTCCCTCCTTTCCTTCCTTCCTCCCCCTTCCTCCCTTCCTTATCTTGATGACAGCCCCACACCACTCCCTGTCCCCTCTTCCTTCCCTCCTTCCTCTCCCCCTCCCCCCCTTTCTTCCTGCCCCTTCACTTAACATAGAAAATAGTAAATTAATATTTGAGTTTTAATATATAAATGTTATAAGAAAGTGTTGATATCCTTTAAGTCAGGGTGAAGAAGTGCATATTAGTGTAAATGTATCTAGCAAAAAGAAAAGGTGTTGTATCTGTTGTATTCTGGCCCCATTCCTGTGGATTCCTGCAGGAATGGGTGGGGCACTGTAAAGTACTAGAAGAATGTAGCAATTGATGGCAAACTCATGGCTGGACAGTATGCTCCTCAGGACACAAAAATGTCATATGCAGTCAGAATGACAAGACGTCCTCTTTCACAAATATAGATGAACTATCCCATCAAGCTTTTTCTGATGTAGTTTTTCCCACAAGTAATTAGGAAGCACCAAATTTTTGGGGTCAAAAACTGCCAATGTAACTACGAAATTTAGTTGAGAACTGAATCTAAATGCATCATCGCGGTCCTTGAAACACTGCGATCGCCTTTTTGCTTTTGCACAGCCCACTGGGCAGCCTTGCCAGTCAATCTGAAATAAGCTGACATCCACCACCACGATTGGTTGATAAATCGCCGGATCACCTTAGGGGGACAAGTGTTCAGCGCTTCTGAGGCAGTGTCTTTCGCCTGTTGGAAAGTATTCTTGTCCACCTGTTGATATCAGTATTCAGCCCACCTCCAATACTATAGTAGAGTAGAATCAGAATAAAGTTTCCCATAAGGAAAGTATCAAGGCTCACCATTTCAATGGGATTGAGCTCACAATGGAACTTAGGTAGGAAAATACACTCATGGCTGGCCTCCCAAATTACAGTTTCAAGAACAGAAATATGGTTAGCAAAATCTTCTTGCTTACTGAGAAGATGTGCCATGCAGCAATTGTCATTCTCGAAAGGGCAAACTGGTGCGCATTTAGCGCGAAGGTGGTGCACATCAAAGCCATGCTCTGCAAGAGTCTGTTGAAGCCCTGTTTGTTGCCCAGTCTCAGTGGTCATTTTTTGAACCCTGCCACAATATTCTGGATATGAATTTGAATCTGGAATGACAGTGTCTTTTTGCCAACATTGTGCTCCACCATTTGATTTATTCATTTCAAAGGCTTTGAGTGCATCAGGTGCTAACACAGGATGAGCAGATGATTAATCATAGCTAAAAAGCACCTGGCATCCTGGATGCACTTCTTTGAAAACTGGGATTGCCTTGTTTTTCACCTGGTCAATAAGCTGCTTGGATTCCCACCATGGATCACCATTGGAGCCTGGATAGATTATCTGATGTGCTTCCTTTAGAACCTCACCATTTGGGCCATTCATGACCAAACACCCATTCTCAGCCTCAATATATTCTGAGACATGTATTAAGTGTCCCCTGTCTTTTTTTGCGATGATCTCTGTTGATTGTAACCTGGAACAAAAAACAATAGTTAGAAATAAGGCAGATAAGCAAGGGGAACAAGTAGACATACAAAATCGATGCTGTATGCTCAACAGCATGGAAAGATGACTCATCATGAAACTCAGGGATAATTTCTTTCTCTCCTGGTTGAAGCGAGAGTGAAATCCTCTGTAAATCGTTGCCGATATGTTCATACTTCGCCATTCGGCTTTCGAATTTGGCCATTTTTGGAAGGAAAATATTCTGACGATAGGAAACAATGTCTGCCCATTTGTGTCCATCCATGTAAACTCCCTTCTTAATTCTGGTGTGATGCCAACCAAGCTTAACGAGCCAGCAACAAGCTGTTCTCTCACAAAGTGGCTTGTTGGGATAAATACCAAGCAACAGAAGTATTGATTCATTGAGGCCTTTCTGAAATTTGACTGGGGTAACTTTCCCCTTCTGCTGCTGGATAAGCCAAGCGCAAGATGCACGATGAACTGCCTCATTTTTCAAAATTGACTGTGAGTGGATTCTCCTTGCAAAATGATCTGATGATCCTTTGAGTTTTTGGTGCCACTGCCACTTCAGTCACCCACTGACAACTGACTATTAGTCTTGCAAACTCCTGTCAGGCACAGTGCACATTTAGGTTGGGAACTGTTTCCCACACTTTTTGGGCCAGAAGAGTTAATGGCTAGCTTAGTGTTGTCATTATTCATGACGATGTTCGCATATTTCCTAATTGGGAAAGTCATTACATAATATAAGTTTGGTTTGTAGTGTCTGCTTTTTTCATTAGAAAAGTGTGTAGTCTCCGCTTTTTGGACTACGAAAAGTGTGTAGTGTCTGCTTTTTTTATTAGAAAACTTTGTAGTCTTCGCTTTTTTCATTACAAAACTTTGTGGTCTGCCTTTCTGATATCTTGTAGTCTCCTGGGGATCTAGCTCAATGTTTCAGAGAAACTGACTCCAGCCAAACAGCTCTTCATCATTTAGCCTTTGTAGCCTCCAGGGAATTACCTGATCACGACATAGAAAGTAAGAAGAGGCTACACTAAGATGTCAGAATTCATACATAAGGTGTGTTTTAACTGAGCTTCAAGTGTCTTGACTTTCCCCTTGACCACCTTCAGTCATGTTGTCCAACATTTTTTGCATATCCCTGGGGACTCATCTATGTTGATCTATATCTGACCATGGCCAACCTCACATGATCTCTTTCAAGACAATCTCAGTGAATAATTTGCCAGCTGTTGGGGTACAGTCAGAAGCTGGTCAAGGGGAAAGTTAGGACACTTTATGTTCAGTTAAAACACAACTTGTGTATGAATTCTGACATCTCAGTGTAGCCTCTTCTTACTTTCTATGTCATCATCAGGTAATTCCCTGGAGGCTACAAAGGCTAAATGATGAAGAGCTGTTTGGCTGGAGTCAGTTTCTCTGAAACATTGAGCTAGATCCCCAGGAGACTACAAGATATCAAAAAGGCAGACCACAAAGTTTTGTAATGAAAAAAGCGGACACTACAAAGTTTTCTATTGAATAAAGGGGCCACTACACACTTTTGTAGTCCAAAAAGCGGAGACTACACACTTTTCTAATGAAAAAAGCAGACACTACAAACTTTTCTAATGAAAAAGCAAACACTACAAACCAAACTTATATTATGTAATGACTTTCCCAATTAGAAAATATGGGAACATCATCATGAACAATGACAACACTAAGCTAGCCATTAACTTTTCTGGCCCAAAAAGCATGGGAAACAGTTCCCAACCTAAATGTGCACTGTGCCTGACATCAGGTGTGGCAGAAAAAAGTGTAATACTTTTCCCAATTAGGAAATGGCCCAACACATCAAAGCATATACTACACATGGGTCAAAGCTATTGGTAAATATCTGTCAACAAACATCCCAGTGAGGGCTTTCTGCCTACAAAATAATAGGTAAAACCCCTCTCCTCTATATCAAAATAAAATATAGGACCCCAGACACCCCTTGTTGCTGAAGAAATATATCCCAAGTCCATCCCAGACCAGAAATATATTTTTACAATGTGACAGTCACAATTCAGGGTCCAGGCATAAGAAATATATTTAGAGTCCATCCCAGTGAGGAAATATATTTTGGGGTGTGTGACACACTAGAAATATATTTGGTGTGACATTGGACATCAAAATATGTTTAGGTAAAAGTGGAGATATACCCCCAGACATTTAGTCCATAAAATGTGTGTCGGAATTGTGGTTTCTACCCAGCGTTCATTCTGACGCATTCAATTCCAAGCCAAGCTATGGAACGAGCTTCTACTCAGCCTATGGCTACCACCCACATTGATATAGATGCCATAACCACCCCAAATATCAGTCCACGAAGGCCTCAGCTGGTTGGCTGCGCAACCTGGCATGGATTGGTATGCTTCTCTTATAATCACATCTCACATACATCTGAATTCATAATATAGATGGCGGCATCAACCCTCCTCAATTTTATCGTTCACATCAGGAGATTGAAGCAGCTTGCCTCGCTGCCAGTGTTATACCTCCACCTCGATATGAAGACCCAGAGGAAATGGTCAGTGGTTTCAATGAACGGCTGGTGGATACCACTCGTAAGTTTCCTTCGTGTTCTATTCTATCCATGCTTCATCTGCTGATGTTTTTCACATATTTTGCAGCTGTTCCTCTTCCCACTCAGTACGATGTCTTGTCTTCAAGGGTCTCGCCTTCTCCGATTCTGTCCCAACACTATCGCGAAGTCACACAAAGAGGGGATGTCCCTCTTCAGGGCCCTGGTGTGTATGCTTTGTAAGTTTGCCTTGCTGTCACTTCATTTTCTCTCTTGCAGGTGCATTGGGACATTTAGTCAATGTCACGCATATGTTTACACCAACAGAGCCACTGCCATCCACAGCCTCAAACCGCAACACGAAGGCAGTTCCAAAGAAAAAGAAAACCACGTTGCTGGGTCACATCAAGCTCAAGGTGATTATGGGCATCAAATTCATCAAGGCGATCCTGACGATCCACTCCCTCCATGCCCACTTCGCTCCTGGTGTCCACTCTGGGCCTGAGTTTAGGCTTTCCTGGACAGGTTCAGTGTACGTTGGTCCTTTTTTTAAATGTTCATTCGTACTTAGAGTCATTCCTTCCAGTGGAGGCAAGGGTGGTGCCCCAACAATCTTAACTGATCAAAGCTTCGAAATTGCGGTCACGGCAATTCTTTTAAAGGACAAGGGCAAGATTCAGCTTGTGGTGGAGTTTGATTCCAATTCCATGACAGGATTTAGGATCCAACAGCCGGTTCGTACTTTATGCTTCCCATTAATTATCTTTGGCTAACTTCAATTATCTATTAGACAGTCTTACAAGAGGCTCCCACGAACAACGGTGCAGATGAAGAGCTCCTCTATGGAACACGGGTAAGCTCTGTCTTTTGTATTTAATCTCGCCCTTACTGATTGTCAATAGATACCCCAAGTCGCTAATTTTGACAGTGCTCTCCAACTTAATGGGCGCTTTGTTTTGGAGCTGAAGAAGAAATGGCCTTGTGTCAGCCATCTTGGTGAACATGGCGAGAGCCCTATAGTAGAAATACACACATTGATCATAAGGATCGTTAGACGCAACCTGGTCTAGTCGATTAAAGTCTACATCCGAGAAATGTGCACGCCTTAGGCAGTAGGAATTGCGGTCGGTTCGTGACCGAATCACCTCAATATACTCGAAGTCTAATAAAAGGCTACACTACCATGAAATAGTACGCTACCGAGTGTTCTAGAGTAAAAAAACACCCCCGCACAGGGTGTTGGAGTTTACACCAAACCAGGGTCTCACCTTATTATGGATTAAAAGATATTAATTCTAAAGATAAACACGCGAGCGTAGAAACTCGATGCAAGAAGTCATTCGGTCACGTGCTACGAAGCATGATCCAAGAAGTCATGTGGAGAGACGCATCACGCACATCAACGCATCACAAATCATGACATCATGGACCCAAGAAAACTAAGCTTCGTGAAATATTCCGAAGCCTGCCAACAGAGAAAAACTATGAACGATTTGCCGTGCGGTCCGAGGCCCGGGCATAGTATCTAATAATAGAGAGAAAAATCACTAAGCAGACCGTTCGTCTCGGCTGAACCAATCGTGAAAATTGTTTATGGCGATTCCTGCATACACATCAATACTGATGTGTCGTGTCGCCACAATAGAGAAAACATTACGAAAACTTAAAAGAAGTCAGCTCAGTTGTACCACACACAATTGAGCCACTTCAAACCTTTACTAAAAATCAGTATTAATGTGTCCGACCTCCCAGACAATGCACGGACATGTAAATATAAATAGAAACCATGGAATAGTATAAAAGGAGGATGCGCACAGGCTGAAACACAAGGAATTATCCCCTGCGTTGACCAGCTGTCGCACTCCCAGTAGCATCTGAGGTAGTGGATAAGTGTGTAATCAATTAAAGGACATTTTCTTCACAGACATAACTAACATGTGCCCGGAACCAGTGTGTTAAGTGGGGATCACTAAGCCTTTGTAAGGTTGTCTTGTCAATTAGTAAGAGAGCTCTCTACTATTACCGAGGAATCCAAGTGAGCGTGCTTGAAGAGTCTTGTTCAAGCATAGAAGAACCGGCCCCTACAGGTCGGTCTTCACACAGAACCATGCCATTACCCAGTAATAATGGAGCCCTGTTCTTCGATAAAGAGAAACCAATTGAGCTTCTACGTTTCTGCGTAGCATATGCTCCCCTATGTCCCATAGCATCGTGTGCAGATCTCATCATGTACATTCGGTGAGACTTGTCGACCACTAGCTTGTGACGTGATTCAATGCTTCGACGATATAATCTATCTTCTTTGTCTAGGAAGAAACTTTTTGCAAATCTTACGAAAGCGCCGTACTTTTTATCAGAATATCCTTTGGTCTTTTTAGGATTTTTCAGCCAGTCTCTTAGTATAAGAAGGAATTCATCCTGTGACTGTCCAATAAATGACCTATGAGTTTCCGGGTAAGGTTGCTCTGTTTCTAGTTCGTCAAACCTGGCTTCCAGGCCTGGTGAAGTTAAAGTCGAAATCATGTAAGTTTGAAGAAATTCCTTCTGTTCTGGGCTGCTTTTTGTATGATCTGGATCATTGTCCACTCTTGTTTTCACATCTTTAGCTATTTTCTGTGTCATTGCTATTTCCCTGTCTAGTTCATCCTGAAAATCTGAGATGTCTAGAGCCAATTGTTGGATATATCCCCCCCTCGAGTCAATTTGATCTTTGAAGGTTTCGAAATCTAAAGGGGGCTCCCCTCCATCTGGATCTGGTAACACTTCAATGACACCAACAGGTTCGTCGAGATGTTCATCTGAAGGTGGATACACATCGTCACCTGGTTGAGCATCTCTGCGCGATAATCCATCTGCGCCAAAGGTCTTTCCTTGGACATGTTGTAACTTAAAATGGAACATTAGACATGCGTCAATCCATCTGTTGATGGTTGCATTCGGTCCCATTTCAGGGTTTCGAAGCATACCTGACAGGTATTTCGCATCTGTTTCCACAATTAGTTTTCGACATCCTAGAAGCCAGTATGATGCAGCCTGTAAAGATCGCATTAAACCAAATAATTCTCTTTTTGGTTGGGAAAATCGAGCTTCTCTATCATTCAAAGTTATAGAACCGAACCTGGCATACTGCCTAAGCCCAGTTGTATGGTTATCCTGATATATGTAGAACCCAACCGCTTTCCAAGAGGTGTCTACAGCTAGTACCACTGGGTTAGGATTATTTTCGTAATCCAACAGCACGAGCGCTTTACTTTCGCGAAGTGAGGATTTCAATTCGTCCATAGACTTTTCTTGTGCTGGTCCCCATACAAAAGGAGCCCCCTTTTTGCATAAATCGTTGAGAGGTTCTGCTTTCTTTGCAAAATTCTCAATAAACATTCTGCAGACCCCTACAGTTCCTAGAAAAGCCCTGACGTCATGTAGGTCTTTACAAGGTCCCCAAAGATCTATAACTTTCATTCTTTCAGTTTCCGGTTTTCTGCCTTCATAAGTGCATAGGTGGCCTACTACTGTTATTTCAGCTGCACAAATTACCGACTTAAATCCTGAAAAGGTTCCTCCAGCATATTTCATCCTATGAACTACCCTGTTAGCATTTTCGAAGTGTTCCATTATGAACCTTCTTATACTGCTATTTTCAGGTATAGTCTCGTATTTTCCATCTGGCAACTCGTACCTTGTTGCAGGCCCTCTGACAGGCACATCATCAATATATGGTACAGTTACTTCAGGAATTTCTTCTTGTAAAATATACGTAACGTCATCATGGAAAATTGGAACGGAATTTGTCCAACCCATGGGTAGAGTGAAAAGTCTTAAAGCTCCAAAAGGTGTTTGAAATGTAGTCAGATCCCTGGAAGTCTCTGCCAAGAGCCTTTCATCATATCCAACGTATAAATCAAACATTCCTCTGCAAGCTCGACCAGCGAAATGCGTAGCAAGTGCATCGGTTGCAGGTGGTAATCCTGAATGTGCTATAGTCACTGCATTTAAAGGTTCCAGACTATGTACAAGCCTCAAACTTTTTCCATCTTTCTTTAATACACAAAACCATCTTGACCTATAAGAAGAATTTGAGGGTTCATATACCCCAGCATCCAATTTGGTCTTAATAATTCTGCACACTTCTTGATAAAGTCCAGGAGGTATTGGAATATTTTTCAAAACCCATGGCATATGTGGAATTATTGGAATGTCTACGGGTGGGAAGTATTCTGTTTTGAAGCTCCCCCTCTCACTATCATCCCAAGCAAAGGCTTCGTTGTTTTCCATCATAAAATGATGTAATAGTTTGCGCTCCTCTGGCCACAAGAAATCACCGTTATGAACTTTGTCAAATTGCTCTCTTCGTTCTTCAGTATAGCGTCCCGTGGGTGTGAATTGTGGTGGGTTTCTATTCAGCTTTGGCAAGGTGTCCATTGGATCGCCTTTTATATCCCGAATAATTCGAAATTTATCTGGCAGGTCCTGAAAGACGGGTCGGATTTTCTGTGCGACTGGTTTATACTTTTTAGTTACCAGTACCTCCCTTGTCGCAGGATGTTCACCCTCCACTTCGCTCGGTTGCGCTTTACCGTCATGGTTATATATCGTATTCATCATGGTTTCCACTGTAGACACGGTGCCCGATTCTTGACTTTGCTTAGAATAATATTTTTCTAAGTAGTTTACCAGAACCGTACTAGCCGCCTTGTCTGTCATCTTTTCTTTTTCATGTTTTAAGTATTTTGTAAGATACAAATTCCTAGTCTCTTCTTCAGAGAATTGATCGTCCATTAAGAAAACCATCGAAACGAAAGTGCTTATCGATAGTGGTGCTCAAGGAATTTTTATGGATGAATGATTCGCGAAAGAACACAGACTCCCGCTCTTGAGATTGGATAAGGAAATCCAAGTCTCAAACGTAGATGAAAGTCCGAACAAGAATGGACCTATTAGGTTCTACACCCAACTCCCAACAAAAATTGACGGAAAAGTAAATTCCACTCGATTTTTGATTTCCAACTTAGGAAAAGAAGACGTAATCCTTGGATTACCATGGTTAGACAGAATTAACCCCAAAGTAAACTGGACAAAGAAGACCATCAAGATTATCCCAGACAGGATAAAGAAACCGAACATATGACAAGCCGTAGATCGAGAAATCCAGATTCTAAAGAGAGAATCAGAATGCAAGAAGATGAAGTCAAAAGAAGCTTTCGCAGATCAGCTGTGAAAAATCCCTGACAAGAGGAAGAGATTAACGGTCTCTATTGAAGAGATACCTGATGAAGACACAACCCCAAAATTTGAAAGATTAGCAGATAATGAAGAAGCCATTCTCATAGCTGTGAATGAACTTCCTGATCAATATGAAGACATGCCGGCCCTAGTACCTGACACAGAAGATGATGAAGAAGACAAATCAGAAGGAGATCTTGTCGCCACATATCTCCAAGGAGAAACCATAACAGAATCCAGACCAAAGAAAGAGGAACCCATAAATCAACCCATTCAGGTTGATTTGGATATAACAATCAGAGCCAAGACATCTATATCGCAGAGTCTTGCACATAAGGAAGAAACGAAAGAAGAGAAGACTTTTGAAGATCTAGTCCCAAAAGAATACCACAGATTCAGTTCAATATTCGAAAAGAAAGCATCAGAACACTTTCCCGAATCAAGACCATGGGATCATAGAATCAATCTTAAACCGGACTTCGTACTGAAGAGATCGAAACTTTACCCCTTAGGACAGAAAGAAGAAGAAGAAATGAACAAGTTCATGAATGAAAACCTAAAGAAAGGCTTCATTAAACCGTCAAATTCACCTCAGGCTTCACCTTTCTTTTTCGTATCAAAGAAAGATAGCAAAGCACTGAGACCCTGTCAAGATTATCATCATCTGAATGATTACACAGTCAAAAACACATATCCCCTCCTGTGAAATGGTGTTCGACTACTTCTCGCGTGGTGAGCCTTGAGGAGAAGTCGAGGGAGGCTGACTACGTGTCAGCGCTTATCCCGTTAAGTGAGCAGTTGCAGGGTGCTCAGCCGGCCGGACGTGTTGATAGTAAGGTACGCGAGCCTGTAAGGCTTGCGTTGACGTGAGACGCTAGTCGTCGTGCATGGGATGCAAAAGGTGTGATTCAAAAAGATAAAGTAACCCTAATGTAGGGTTCTAATTCATATATACAATCTTCAACTATAGACAATAGTAAACACGGCGCGTGATGTCAATGATAGAGTCCGCAATAATACTACTTCACAAAGCCCCCCACATCAGTAGCCGTGGTTATGAGTTTTGCTGTTGTTTAGCTTTATGTTTCCGGTGCCTCTGTCCGCCTCGAGAACGCTGTGGACGTTCGACCTGTTCTTCCAAGGTCACGGCAGCTCGATGAAGTAATGATACGTCCGGAGCGGGAGTAGACGGGCCTGGCGAGGTTAACCGAGCTTCAAGTGGGATGAAGGTTGAGCTAGGACTGTTCATGGAGTCATCAACGTTAGGAGCCTCAACAGAGGGCGGTCGCGTCCATGAGTGGGTTGCGTCTCGAGCCGCTCCATTAAAGGTAGTCTCCGCCATGAAATGGCCGACAACCAGCGAACCGTCCGCCATAGTCCTATGCGTAAGGTAACCTTGTAGCCGACATGCATTGTCATTACTCTTCATATCCACCCATATAAGAGAAACGTCTTGCACGACTGTCCGGAACATCCTATTAATCCAAACAAAGTGAGACGAAACTGCCATGCTGTAGAACCAGACACGACAAGTTTCCCAATCCGGTGGTAATCCTTCGAAGCATAGGAAGCGTGAATCGGTAGAGTGATTTCCCAAAGTAGCGAATTTAGTCTGCACTACGGATACCGGCGAGCTTGAACTGGCTAATGGGAGGGACGTAGTCTCTCGTGAGGCTACCGTGTTCTTCGTCTGTGGTAATACAATATCCGAACTCTTCATCTTCTTGGGCTGGCTTTCGTCTTTAGTAGTAGGAAGTCCTGGATTGGGACTAGGCGCTCGGGGTCGTCGACCAAACTGATTCTTCATGTTCTGCATCTCCTGGTCTCGGGAGATATAAGGTTTCGATCGATGAGCTCTCGGTTCCGTTGGGACGAGCTTCGGTGATGCAGCTTGTGATGTGGATTAGGAGAGCCGTGTCCAGCCGCCCTAGGTCTTTTATTCCATTCCTGGGCGAGGAACTAACCCAAGCGATTGCTAGGGACGTATTCTCGACTTCATCGAGAGCCATTCGATCCCGTCTTACAAAAGGCAACCAAGGCTGCAGCGGATCGTAATGCTGCGGGGACTTCGTGGGGTCGAATCGTCCTAAGTGACCGTCAAAACGTCTTTTCGTCTTATCTTCTTCCATAACGACTTCGTGCCCAGGAGCCCGGATACCCGGATAATACGCGTCAATCCGAGAGTTGGGGGACCATATCAACCACGTTTTGCCCGACATGGTTACTAATCGGCTATGAACGCGAGAGAAGGGAGGCAGGATTAGAGGCAGGGTATTGTCGACCACCGGTAGCTCGAAATATCCTGAGATGCTCTTCCTTCGCGTCGTGTCGTAAATTCGTGCATCGTATCCGTTAGGAGCGGGGGTGTGCGTGAATCTCGTGCCCATCATGGTAACTTCTTGCTTCCGCGAGTTTAATGGCTTGATCGATGAGGAGGCGAAGATAGCGGGAGGGGCGAGAGCGACGGCGAGAATAAAAGATTATTATGGCTTTCTCCCACGACCACGTTCGCGTATTATATACTAATAACTTGTTCAAATATGCTACAAACAATGAAATGATATCAAAAATAGTAGAAGGGTTCTTGCGTGGATTCCTGATGTGTAACAGGTTCTCGTGTGAAGGCTTCGGAACGAAATAGTTCTCGTGTGAACGTTCATGACCAGATAAAAGTCGAAGTGTCTCTTTTCTTCCGGTATTCTTTCTACCTCCACCACCACAGCCATGAAAGGTCAAGGACCCTTTGCTAGTTCTAGTTTAGTCCCAACTTGTCAAGGTAATCTCTTTTAATCTCCGGGGAGTTGCGTAAGTCGGCTTCTGAAACCCAAGAGTCCGCTTCCGGTCCATATCCGACCCATCTAACTCTAAACATCCTTCGATTACCCTTCTTTTTGCCCGATACTTTATGTCCTAGAATGGCCTCGACTTCGTACTCTTCGCTCGGCAAGAAATCTCTAGTGGAGGGTAGCGTGGCGCGGTCCTTGAATTCTTCAGGAGACTGCTTGTACTTTTTAAGGTGTTCGATATTGAATACGGGGTGCATGGGGTAGGTATCTGGTAGTCTGAGCCGATAGACGTTTGGATTAATGCGCTCCATTACTTCGAACGGCCCTATCATCACTAGTGGCTACCACTATTTATGATTAATCTATGACAACTGTCCAAGAGCCATTGTGTATAATGCCACAGGTTTTATGAAAGGCAACTCATTAGGATTGCCCATCTATTTCATTCAATTTGTCACTGGAATCTTTCATAAGTTATAGGCAAGGATAATGAGATATCATGGGGATATTTCATTAGGCTCTTTGGCCCTTTCATTATCATTTCTGAGACTTTTCATTAGGATATTTCATTAGGCTGCTTCGCTTTTTCATTACCATTTCATAGAATTTTCATTAGGATATTTCATTAGGCTCCTTGCCACTTTCATTACCATTTCTTAGAATTTTCATTAGGATATTTCATTAGGCTCCTGCGCTTTTTCAATACCATTTCTTAGAATTCTCATTAGGATATTTCATTAGGCTCCTGCGCTTTTTCATTATCATTTCTTAAAATTTTCATTAGGATATTTCATTAGGCTCCTGCGATTTTTCATTATCATTTCTTAGAATTTTCATTAGGATATTTCATTAGGCTCCTGTGCTTTTTCATTACCATTTCTTAGAATTCTCATTAGGATATTTCATTAAGCTCCTTCACTTTTTCATTACCATTTCTTAGAATTTTCATTAGGATATTTCATTAGGCTCCTGCGCTTTTTCATTATCATTTCTTAGAATTTTAATTAGGATATTTCATTAGGCTCCTGCGCTTTTTCATTACCATTTCTTAGAATTCTCATTAGGATATTTCGTTAGGCTCCTGCACTTTTTCATTACCATTTCTTAGAATTCTCATTAGGATATTTCATTAGGCTCCTTCGCTTTTTCATTACCATTTCTTAGAATTTTCATTAGGATATTTCATTAGGTTCCTGCACTTTTTCATTATCATTTCTTAGAATTTTCATTAGGATATTTCATTAGGCTCCTGCGCTTTTTCATTACCATTTCTTAGAATTCTCATTAGGATATTTCATTAGGCTCCTTTGCTTTTTCATTACCATTTCTTAGAATTTTCATTAGGATATTTCATTAGGCTCCTGCGCTTTTTCATTACGATTTTTTATATTTCTCATTAGGATATTTCATTAGGCTCCTTGGCACTTTCATTAGATTTTCTTGGAATTTTCATTGGGATATTTCATTCAGCTCCTTGACCCTTTCATTACCATTTCATTGAATTTTCATTAGAATGCTTCTTGGCGCTTTCATTAGGATATTTCATTACACTCCTGGACCATTTCATTAGATTTTTCATTGGGAGATTTCATTGGGGCATCTGGCCCTTTCATTACCATTTCTTTCAGGATATTTCATTGAGCACCTTGACGATTTCATCACTTCTCATTAGGCTCCCTGGCACTTTCATTACTATTTCTTAGATTTTTCATTAGGATATTTCATTAGGCCCTTTGGCACTTTCATTACCGAAAACTATATAATAATGATGATATGTATCACATAGGTTGTTGGGAGGGTGGTCACATGACCAATTACCAAAAATAGTCAAAAAGCGAAAGTTGTACCCCTGCACTGTAGCTTCCCGAATCTGGTTGAATTATGTTCTGAAGTGCTCCTGTTGTGGAGATATGAGGTAAAGGAATTCCAAAAGCGTTGTGTTTTTTTTGGTTTTTTGCATTTTTCTTCATGAAAACAAAACCAAATAACATGATTCCAACACATTTAGAAAGCTAGATGAAAGGGCAACAAATATCATATTGTGGGAAAATTGACCAAAAAAGGAAGGTGCATTCCCTAAAAGAGCAATCAACACTGACAGACTACAAGAGTCAGATATAGACTACCAAGTTTACTGATAGACTACAAAAAAGTTGGACATAGGCTACAAAGTTTACTGATAGACTACAAAAGACTACAAAAGTCAGACTTAGACTACAAAAGCTTGGACTTAGACTACAAAATTAGGGTTACATTAAAAGGTTTTGTAGTGTCCGCTTTTTCATTAGAAAAGTTTATAGTGTCCACTTTTTTAGACTACAAAAGTTTGTAGTGTGTGCCTTTTCATTAGAAAAGTTTGTAGTGTCCGCTTTTCAGACTACAAAAGTTTGTAGTGTCCGCTTTTTCATTAGAAAAGTTTGTAGTGTCTGCTTTTTGAGGCTACAAAAGTTTGTAGTTGACATATAGTTTATAGTGTC
>NW_001889908.1:177405-190460 GCF_000143565.1 Laccaria bicolor S238N-H82
CTTGTAGGTTTATGGGGAACTGGCTAAAGGATTCACATGACTTTACATATTGATTGCTATTGCCACATCATCAGCTTTTCACATCATGCCCAAGTTGGCTTTCAAGCCAGAAAAAGCCATTCATAGTAATATCTACTGTTCTGTCTCAATACATTGTTAACTTACATCATGACCTGACTTAAGGATACTTCCAGGGACCAATCAGCTCATCCTATTGCCCTGAAAGAGCTGATATCACAGTTGACTAGGTTTGGGACAGGCAAGTAGCTATCAATGTGAAAGCAGACAGACCAGCAACTATCAATGTGAAATCAGAGAATAGCCTGTCCTGATGTGAAAGGCAACTTGGGTATGATGTCAAAAACTAATCATTTGGTTTGGCAGTAGTAATATGTAAAGCAATTTAATCCTTCAAACCATATCCACATGGACCTAGAACCATGATTTGAGATAGGACAGTAGCTATCAATATGAAGGCATAGAATAGCCTTTCTTGATGTGAAAGACAATTTGTACATGATGTCAAAAGTAAATGCTGCAGCAATGGCAATATGTAAAATCATGTCAATCCTTTAACCTCATCCCCATAACCTATACAGAGTCAAGGACACTATAAACTATATGTCAACTACAAACTTTTGTTCGAATGGTTGTGATGGAATATGTGAAGGACGTAGCGCGCCCATCTTCTTAGAGCGGTTGAACTTGGTTTTCTGACATATGTCACAAGTCTCGCAGAACTTCTCAGTACTTCGGTTCATGCCTTTCCAGAAGAATAGTTCTCTAACTCGTTCCAACGTTTTGACGAAGCCTCCGTGAGCGGCTTCATGTGGAGCTTCATGAATCCATTCTAGCACAAATTGTACTTGAGATCGAGGGACGCAGAGTCTAGTCTCCCAGCGAGTGTCAATAAAGTAGAGTAATCCGTTTGAGCCTTTACGAAAATGAGAAGGGGTGATGGCTACACGTGGGTTCGGAATTTCCTCCGCATAGTATTGTTTGAAGAATGGATCTTCTTCATAACCTTTCATGAAGTCGCTTATAACCTCAGGACTCAAGGCTACTAGTAAGTGGGCTTTACTCTCCCATTCCTCTTCTTTCCCTTCAGGGAGCGCGTCTAACGGATAAGACCATTGATCAATTTCCGGGAAGGCTTTCCTTCGACTCCGTTCCAACAGCGTAAGCCTGTGCATCCAGCAAGTCCTCCGACCAACAAGCTGTAAAAGCTGCTTTGCGAGCCGCTGACTTCCCCATACGATCTTCAGCTTCCTGCGCTACCTTTCGCTTTTCGTCGTCGGAGCTAATGGACTGTAAGTCGTCTCGAACCGGGGAGCTATGCTGCGGAGTCCTTGGTAGTCTGGATAGCGGATCCACGTTGGAGTGCATGCGGCCTGGTCTGTGCACGATCTTTAGACCAGGGTAAGCTGCGAATACCGCCCCCCACGCGGCTAGTCTCCGGTTAGCGTTCTCGTACACCCTCGCCCACTGCAAGGCAGCGTGATCCGTGATGAGTAGGACCTGCTCTCCCTCAATGAACGGCTGGAACTTCACTAAGGCTTCCTTTGCTCCTAATGCTTCCCTTTCTGTCGTGCTGTAATTCCGCTCCGCTGACTTGAGGGTTCGACTCCAGTATGCTACGACCCGCTCGACATGCACCACAGTCTCGTCCAGAGTAGCCCCCCAGGCTGCACCCGGCTCGCCTTCCTCGTATCCCGTAGCGAATGACCGAAACAAGCTCGGAACTGGTGCACTTGCTTCCCATGCTTTTTGTAACCGGTCGTACGCTTGCGTGCCCTTCAAGTCGCTCACCTGGATAGGCTGTACTTGCTGTAAACACGCCCCAAGGGCTATATCAGAAGCGTCGGTATACAGCCGATACAGGCGTCCCTGAATTGGATGGCCCAGCACAGGCGCTCTCGACAAGGTCTCCTTTGCTTCATGAAAAGCCAGCTCATGCTCCGTGTTCCAGTGCCACTTAACTCCTTTCTTCAGCAAGGCAAATAACGGCGCGGCAATAAATGAATAATAAGGAATATACTGTGAAAAATAAACGACCATGCCCAGAAATTTCTGTAAGTCCGCCACGGACGTTGGACGTTCCAGATCCAATATAGCTTTCACTTTCTCCTGATGGGTTGACAACCCTAAGCGCGACACCTTCTGTCCTAGCAGTAAGATTGACGAAAATCCCACAAAGCACTTTGTGGGAGATAAGGTAACTCCGGCTTTAGCGATCGCTCCCAGGACTACATCAAGGTGTGTAAGGTGCTCTTCCCAGGATTTCGAAAATATCACGATGTCGTCGATGTAAACTAGGGCGAAGAGCCAGAGGTATGGAGATAGAATCCCTTGCATGAGACGTTGAAAAATGGAGGGACCGTTGCGTAGGCCAAATGGCATTCTACGGAACTGCCACAATCCCAAGTGACACTGGAACACTGTCTTCTCCTTTTCTTCTTCCTGCATCTTTAACTGAGTGAATCCAGCAAGTGCATCGAACGATGACAATACTTGGGAGCCTGATAGGGCTTGGATGATCTCGGATTGACGTGGTATCGGAAACTCATCCGGGATCGTGTTGGCGTTCAGTTTGCGATAGTCTACCACTAACCGCGCTTTACCGTTCCTGTAGACTACAACAACCGGGAATTCCCATGGGCTTACGGAAGGTTCAATTACCCCTGCTTCGAACCACGCCTTGACTTGGTGGTCTATGACTTCCCTCTTTGCAGGAGAAACACCGTACATAGGCAAGGAAGTAGGGACTGTTCCAGGTTGGAGCGGAATGGAGACTTTGGCGTCAACGTGGCCTAATCTGCCATTTACTCCAAAGGCGGCTGTGTTCCTCTGCAGCACTTCTTCCAGTCTTGGAAGTATCTCGGCCGGTATATCAGGTCCCAGGTTTACCAGCTCTGATACTGGTCCTGATGTGGGGTCCTCCGGCACCGCTGTCGTCTTGGGTCCCCAATGTTCTTCTTCCTCTAACTTGCTATCGAACGCTGTTGAACTAGAAGTATTCTTCCTTTCGGAATCCTGTTCTTTCAAGGTTTCATTGATGACGACCTTGATAGCTTCTGCTGAAGCGGCGAATCTGGGTAAGTCTTCTTCACTCGGATTGTCCAGGTAGGACGAGGGATCTGCTAGTCGGCCAATAATGTCGCCTTTTCGTACATACAGGGGTCTGATGCCTGGGTTAGCTACAGGTAAGACTGGATTCTCCAACGAGATCCAGGTGAACGGCGCTGCTAGGATGTCGGCCGCATCCGTTCCCACTATAACCTTCTCCACCAGCCAGTCCTTCCTTTCTTTTAAAGCACCTGTTACCCGGATTGCTTTCACGGTACCTGGCTCTATCCTAGCGTCTTCCGTCGCATAGACAGGGGATAATTCTTTAGGCATCTCCTTTAGTTCTTTAGCTCGCTTTCTTCTAGCTGTCTTGGTGCGTACGAAAGACTGGGACAGGTAACATTGACGAATCTCGAACCCTAGATCAACATCGTGAGCTGACGACGCCGGAATGATTCTGGCATTGTTATTTAAAGTCACTTCGCAATGTCCCGTAGCGTAACGCTTCACGTGTAACTCGTATGCTGTTTGGAAGTCTTCACCCAGTAAGAGAGGAACTCTCATGCCTTGTACGACGTAAGCTTCTAGCTCGAAACCAACCCAAACATTATCGGTGGTCAGGGTGTATAAACGGGTCTTAATATACCCGAGAACCTTAGCGTGACCAGTGAGGTGGTATAATTTCATCCTCATCCCCTCCTTAGGTTTTGGTAGTGTTCCCAATTGTTGCCAGAACTCTTCTGACATAAGAGTAATGTCAGCCCCAGAGTCTAGACAGGCTTTCACTTCTCCCTTGCCAATAGATTGGACGTGAGCTTTGATATGAAGGGCTTGAGTTCCGAGAGAGCCTAACCCTTCAGGCTTTACTTCCTTCCTTACGGCCATTATGACTTCAGAATCCTCAGGGATGTAGCTGTCTGATTTCGTCCTTCGCGCAGGAGCTGGAGACGTTTTGGGAATTGGGGGAGCCTCCGGATCCTCTATTTCTTCTACAGTCACTTTTCTCGACTCCGTCTTTCGGGCTGACGATGAAGGCAAGGACGAAGGAGAGGGAGAAGGGGAGTTGGTAGACGATGAAGAAGCGGTATCCATCTGATTCCAGTGCAGTCCTTCGTCGTCCGAAGGGGGATCAGGATATCCGACTATATCTTCCTCGTCTGAGAATAGATCCTCCTCTTCCATTCGATCTGAAGCATCGCCTGTATTAGTCGTAGTGGCTAGTTTAGAAAGTTTGAATTTCCGTCGAGTTGTTCTGTTAGCTCGAGGGGGTTCTTCCATTCTATGCTTCCCTTTCTTATTGGATTTCATGTCGAATTTATCTCGTCTTCGTTCGTTTCGCTTCCTCTTATCCTTTACTTCGACGACTTCTGTAGATAGCGCCTCCTTTATGGGTGGTTCGTAGTCAGAAGTATCTGCCATTTCTGCCGAGATAAGGTTGTAGTATTCTACGTCCAAGGCATCTATCTCCTCCTGATCTATAACCACGTCTACCGAATGAGCTGCCTTCGCAAAGAACCTAGCGTTATGAGGACAGTCTCTAAAGAAGTGCTTGGGACTGAGACAAATGAAACAAGGACCGGGGGGAGGAGTCTTGCTGACTACTGAGTCATCGCGGGAGTAGCTGTACCCAGCGAGAGTCCGTCCTTTGGGCCAATCAGTGCGTCTCTTGTTTATTCCTTTCACGACTACTTGTGCTTCTTTCGTCACATTAGATCCCGTCCCGCCCTTGTCTGATTCTTCCGGAGAAACTGCTTCGGCTGTATGAATGGACTTCGCTTTCTCGATGCACAGACTGCTGTAGTACTGAGCAATGAGGTTCGCTTCCATCGCCTTTGCCAGCTTTATCAGCTGCACAATGCTAGGACACGATACCGTGTTGAGAATTGAGCTCCATAGAATCGGTTGCCTATTCATGAGTCTGTGCGTAACGGTAGAGCCGTCCACTTCTCCTGGGTGTAGGACCATGTGGAGGCGGATTCGACGATTGAAGTACTCTTCCGGCGTTTCACGCGAGTGTAAATGTCCTCGACGGAATCGCATCGCATCAAATTCAATCCCTCGGTCGTTGAGCCATTCATCGTTCATGAAATGATCATGCATTCCTGTCATCAGACATTCCCAATCTTGAGAATAGTAAGCTTGGTCCTCCATCGGCAACGTCATCCACCATCCTTTCGCCGAACCCGTCCATCTTATCGGGGCTATCTGTCCTATTTCCTTGAAGAGTCTTTTCGATAGCCGGGCCAGTAGAGCGATCTCCATAATATAATCAATCATAGTAGTGGGGTTTCCATCCCACTGCGGTATCGTTCCTATGTTAATTTTATTATTCAACTGCCATTCCCCTTTATTTCGGTCATGTCCAGGGTTCTTTTCAGGGTCTACGCCGTAATTGGTTTCGTCTCCGGGAGGATCTCCTCCAGGAGGCCCCTGTCCTGAATTTCGCGCATTGTTGTTAAAATGAGGAGGGTTTTCGCGATTTGGTCTATGAGAATTTCTGGATCCTGACGGCGATCCTCCTCCTGAAGGTCCGTCCCCATCAGGAGGGCCTCCGCCATTCGAAGGTTTCCCATTTCGTCCGAAATTCACATAGATGGAACTAAACGTGGTCGTAATCGGCTGTGCTGATGCCGCAGCAGGGCGATCCACGTGAGGACTGGCGAAGCGAGCGCTTTTATGGGTTTGTTGAGTTTTGGCTCGGGAGCTACGCGGACGACCGGGTTGGACTGTGACCCATGGATTACGGGGATCGGTATCCTCATGACTTTTCCCTCCATCGCCTCCCATGTTGGAGTTGAGACCAGAGAAGTGACTCAGTGGGTGGTCACGGTTTATCGCCATGGAAATCGAGGTCGGCGGGGGAACGCGTCTACGGTCTTTTGAAGACACACTGCCGAATACAGAGGGTAGATTTGAATGAGCTCCGGGTAAAGAGCCTTGTGTACGACTCCACGCTCGGGGTGAGTCTAGCTGCTCATCATACTGTAGCTGCGGATACTGAGCTGGTCTCTTTAGATAAGGAGGACTGTTGATCGCTCGGCCAGCATTGACCCATTCCTCGACTAACTGGTCCTTGTAGCTTCGTAGATGCTCTGGTAGCCCTCTTTGATAGTCCTCCCTCATAGCATGCCTAGCCACTTCAAAACGAGGAGATAGGAGGCCGTAATTCGATCGTATATCCGAAAAGGTCGAGTTATACGAATGATTGGTAAGAGGGTTGTGAAATTGCCCGAAAATGGCTCGGATCGTATTAAGGTCCTGTCGTACGTGGTTTACTGCGCCCTTGCATCGTATTTGCAGCGTATAGAAGCTTAATTGTATATGATCTAAGTTGTCTCCCATAGCCAGCTGTTTGAGGATAACAAATCCTTTATCGATACTAAAGGAGCGTCGCGTGGACCGGTCCAGCAACAAGTCCACTGCTGAAATGATTTGAGACATCCCTAGCGTTACTTCGAAGGTATGCATCAAGATCTTGTAATGCAAGGCGAAATAGGATTTCCCGTTTTCCGGTAGTAATTCCACGTTGTCTCTGGTCAAGTTTATCACGCATAGCAATTGCGCGTAATCTTCTAGAGACTCCCATTCGAAATTCTGGTGCTGCGCTGTCCAGCGGATGACGATGTCACGAAATGGTATAGTCTGGTCCAAGGTTAATCCTGGGAGTGCTCCGTCCACAACTCCGTACGCGGATAAAGGATCGGTGTCCTCCTCTGGGTCCCATGGGTGGTGACATCGAGTTGTGTTCGACTACTTCTCGCGTGGTGAGCCTTGAGGAGAAGTCAAGGGAGGCTGACTACGTGTCAGCGCTTATCCTGTTAAGTGAGCAGTTGCAGGGTGCTCAGCCGGCCGGACATGTTGATAGTAAGGTACGCGAGCCTGTAAGGCTTGCGTTGACGTGAGACGCTAGTCGTCGTGCATGGGATGCAAAAGGTGTGATTCAAAAAGATAAAGTAACCCTAATGTAGGGTTCTAATTCATATATACAATCTTCAACTATAGACAATAGTAAACACGGCGCGTGATGTCAATGATAGAGTCCGCAATAATACTACTTCACACCTCCGATCTATCAACGATCTCCTAAACAAGCTTAAAGGAGCCACAGTGTTCACGAAGCTAGATATCCGATGGGGATATAACAATGTCCGAATTAAACAAGGTGATGAATGGAAAGGTGCCTTCATCACTAAAAGAGGACTATTCAAACCAACAGTAATGTTCTTTGGATTGACCAATTCACCCACAACATTCCAAGCCATGATGAATGACTATTTCCCCGATATGATTGCCCAAGGATGGGTTTTGATCTATCTCAACGATATTCTCATATTCTCCAGAGACCCCAGACATCAACATGGACAAACTGAGAAAGTTCTAACAAGACTAGAAGAAAAGGATTTGTTCCTTAAACCAGAGAAGTGCGTTTTCAACACAAGAGAAGTCGAATACCTGGGTTTCATCATAAAACCAAATGAAATCTCCATGGACCTGACAAAGTTAGCTGGAATACAAGACTGGATTCCACCGAAGAATGTAAAAGGCGTCAGATCATTTTTAGGATTTGGCAACTTCTACTGAAGATTTATTGGCAACTACGCAGAAACTGCCAAACCCCTGAACGAACTTACTAAGAAAACAAAAGTTTTCGAATGGTCACAAGAATGTCAAACAGCCTTCGATAACTTAAAGAAGAAGTTTCTAGAGAAACCCATCCTAATCATCCCTGATCCAACAAAACCATTTTACGTTGAATCAGATGCGTCCAAATGGGCTACAGGAGCCGTTCTCTGACAAAGAGATATGAACAGAGATTTGAAACCATGCAGTTACATTTCTCACAGTTTTACTCAGTTAGAAAGGAACTATGACATATATGACAGAGAACTTCTAGGCATCATACGAGCCCTAGAAACGTGGAGACACTTTCTAGAAGAAAGTCCACACCCTGTAACAGTATTTTCAGATCACAAGAATCTGACATACTTCCGAAAAACGCAGAAACTGAACCGCCAACAAGCCAGATGGAGTTTATACCTATCAAGGTTTAATCTTCAACTCATTCACGTTCCTGGATCAAGAATGATCCAATCCGACGCCCTATCCAGACGACCAGATCACGTCCCTGACAATGACGACGATAATGAAAACCTTGTCTTACTCCCAGACAAGATATTCATTAATCTTATTAATGTTGAACTTGCAAAAATGATTGAGTCAACAACAGCTTCAGACAAATTAGTAAAGAACATATCAGATGTTCTTTCTATGAAAGGAATTCCGCCGATTAAATCAAGCCTTTCCAATTGGAAAATAGAAGATGGAAAACTTTTCTATCAAGACCGATGCTACATTCCTGATAGTAACGGAATACGGAAACTCATCATACAAGAGTTTCACGATTCACCAATGACCAGACACCCCGGATAAGACAACACATTAGAAATGGTGCAAAGACATTACTGGTGACCAAGATTACGCCACTTTGTATATGAATATGTTGCAGGATGCGCCACGTGTCAACAGAACAAAATTAACACACATCCTACGCAACCACTGACACAACCAATTAAGTTCACAGCAACATGACCCTTTCAGATGATATCACAAGATTTTATATATCAGGATTACCAAAGACAAAACGAGGCTATGACTGCATAATGGTTGTGGTAGACCATGGCCTTACAAAGGGGGTAATTTTCATCCCAACCAACAAAGAATTAACCGCCCTAGAAGCCGCCGAACTTCAAACAAGCCATTTTCCAAAGCGTCTACAGACCTAGCCGCTCAGTATTTTTGACTGATTCTTTGATAGGCTCATTCAAGTTGACCAGAGGTATGTTCTGGCTACCTTGCCAGTTAGCACATTTTTTTTTTTTCAGATGCCAAAAATGGCCTCCAGAATAAAAACCTTCTCAAGGCTCCAGCTTTCACTGAAATTAGTCCATACCAAGGGAAGTGTAACACAACTACATAATGTAAAAGAATACACAAATACATTTGAGGTACAATAGATTCTTAGAAAGAACCAGAAAAATGAACCAACCTTCATTCTTTTTGCACTCAACTGTATCTTCAAATCTTTCATGATTGGCTGTGTATAATGTTTTACAGTTTGGACACTTTCCTGTAAGCACAGGGACATCTTGGTATACTCTCTGCTCTTTGATCAAAGTAACCAATGGTATGTCACTACTTTTGGTAGATTGACGCTGTCCTTTACCCTCCCCGGCTTAATCCATATGGAATCCATGGAAGGGGGGTGGATTCCAGGAATTCCAGATGGATTCCATGGAATGGCTGATGGACTCCATACTTTCTGGAGATGGGTTCCATGGAATGGCTGATGGACTCCATACTTTCTGGAGATGGATTCCATGGAATGGCTGATGGACTCCATGCTTTCTGGAGATGGATTCCATGGAATGGCTGATGGACTCCATGCTTTCTGGAGATGGATTCCATGGAATGGCTGATGGACTCCATGCTTTCTGGAGATGGATTCCATGGAATACCTGATGGACTCCATACTTCTTTCAGATGGAATAAGTCCCAATTCCACAATTATTATCATAGAATCACAATTTCAGACTTAATCTGTAAAGTTCCATCTTAAACACTAATAAATGAAGAAAACTAAGGTGTATTGAAACAGACTACATAACTTTATTTTACTACATATAATATTAAAGGCAGGGGGAGGGAGAGGTATAGATATAGAGTGATCAAGGGAGGGGGAAGTGATGGAGGCTAGTGGGAGTTGTGGAGAATGAGGGAGGGGAGGGGTGGAGAGTGATGGAGGGGGAAGGAAAGGTGGAGAGTGGGGGAGCAATTGGATGAGGGGGAGCAATTGGAGGAAGGGGAGCAATTGGAGGAGGGGGAGCAATTGGAGGAGGGGGAGCAATGGGGGAGGGTGTGATGTGGAATAAAGATGGAGGGAGGGGGGGGGGAGGGGGCTCACCCGGGCTCGTCACTGCATTCGTGGATGGGCGGCGGACATTTTCGGTGGGCGGGGGACGTTGTTTCGTGGGCGGTGGATGTTTTCGGTGGGTGGCGGATGTTTTCGGTGGGCGGCGGACGTTGTTTCGTGGGCGGTACATGTTTTTCGTGGGCGGCGGACGTTGTTTCGTGGGCGGTACACGTTTTCGGTGGGTGGCGGACGTTGTTTCGTGGGCGGCGGACGTTGTTCGTGGGCGGTGGGCGGCGGACGTTGTCTTCGTGGGCGGGGGACATTGCTGGTGGGCGGTGGCCGTTGGACGTCCTTGGTGGTGGCCGTTGTTTATGGGCGGTTGGCATCGTTGGCGGTGGGCGTCGTTCATGGGCGGTGGAATCGTTTTCGTGGGCGGGAACGTCGTTTGCGGTCGCTGGACGTCCGTGGGCGGTCGTTTTCGTGGGCGCTGGTCGTCGTTGGTGTGGGGTCGTTGACGTTGGCGGGCGCTCGTGGTGGTGGGCGCTCGTTGATGTTGGTGTGGTGTGTTGGTGGGCTGTTCGTGGTGGTGGGTCGTCGTGGCCGAGCAGATACGGCGAACGACGACCGATGTCGTCGTTCGCCGTCTGGTTGCCACGTCGCGACGTGGCACCTGTGGTTTGGTGTTAAAAAGGAGAGGGGTGGGGTGGTTGTTCCCACTTACCTGGGCTGGGCCCTCGTCACGCGTCGTCAGCGTCAGCGTCGTCGTTGTCGATGTCGATGTCGCGGGCGGTCGTGGTTTGTAACGGTGGTGGTGGATGGTGATGGTGGTGGTAGGAAGGAAGGAACGACGTGGCAACGCTTCAGCCACAGCTGTCACGTTTGACGCGGCACGTGCCCAAAAGCGGTATATACATACCTTTAGTTTCTCATATATTAATGCCTTCGTGGCTCAGTTGGCTTGAGCACTGCTTACATTCCCGAGGTTGAGAGTTCAATTCCTCAAGATGTAAAAAAAATTTATTTTACTTAAATATAGTAAGGACACTGTATTCTGATAGTATAATAGTCATTCATTCCTTCCATGGAATCCATATGGACTGCTCCATGGAATCTATGTGGATATGCCTGCATTCCATATGGAATTAATCATTCCATGACCATTCCAGCAGCATTCCATATGGAATCCATGATGTCCATGGAATCAAAAACTGGCTGTGTCCTCAGCCAACATTGATTCCATGGATTCCATATGGATTATACCGGGGAAGGTAAAGACCTCGATTGACGCAATGATCTTGGACTACAACTCTGAATTTCACATGCAAATGAAGGGGGGCAAATGACATAAGCTGGTTCTATCTTGCTGTGTGATAGAGGGAGTAATTTTCCTTTATAACCCCCCTTCTCATCAAATGTTGATAGTTTCAAGCAGCCAGCCAGCTTGTCAAATTTTCCAGCAAGAAGATCAACTTTTGCCTTTTCATCTGGCTCTCATGCAAGTTCATTTTCAGAGAATAAAGTTTCAACCCTCTTCTTTCCAATTCTCAAATAGTGTGAATGAGATTGTGAGAACAGTTGCCAAAGAAATATTAGAGCCAAAGATTGTCTGGATTGCATCACTAAATATGCTGAATGGAATATTTGGAAAAGGACATTGCCCTGAAGAGGTAGCAGATGCCAATGAAACTAGATTTGACCAGATCAAGAGCCAGACTAAAATCCAGTGCTGGGATACAAGTGATATAGCTGATGACAAGAGCAGAAAAGTAAATCTGAAAAGGAAACTAGAACTATTGTACAAATCAGTATTTCTTCTTTCATTTACACTCCAAACACATCAAAAAGAAAAGAAAGAAAATCATAACACTACTTACTCAGAAGCTTCTTCCTCATCTGAACCCCTTGCCTCTTTCAACTTCTTGTGCTTTCTCTGCACCCATGGTCAGTCTTTATCATGATTCTTCTTCTTTGGACTGTCTGAGGCTTTCCTCTTTCCCTTGGGATCACGTCTCTTCAGCTCTCCCTCCCGATCTTTATCCTCAAGCCACTTCTTCAAGTCAGGAAAGGTCAGAGATCAACTGGTCTTAATCCCCAACAAATCCTCAGTGCAGAGGCAATCTTCCAAGTCATCAAGCCAATCTTGCATATCTGGATACTCCTGTGCTCGTAAAAACAATGGCTTCCAAGTTTGGTAGAACTGTGACTTGGTGATGAAAATATCAATGAAGGTGATGATGCTGGGAACCCAGATAGCTGCATCATTAAACTGTGCCTTCCACTCAGCATCCTTGCCCAAGGTGATACAGAGTGTAACAATACACCCGGAAAAATGCGAATTTTAGCAATTTCTCCTATAAAACCTCCTATAGTAGAAATACAGTCATGTTGATCATAAGGATCGTTAGATGCAACCCAGTCTAGTTGATTAAAGTCTACATCCGAGAAATTTGCATGCCTTAGGCAGTAGGAATTGCAGTCGGTTCATGACCGAATCACTTCAATATACTCGAAGTCTAATAAAAGGCTACACTACCATGAAATAGTACACTACAGAGTGTCCTAGAGTAAAAACACCTCAGCACAGGGTGTTGGAGTTTACACCAAACCAGGGTCTCACTTTACTATGGATTAAAAGATATTAATTCTACAAATAAATGCACAAGCCTAGAAACTCGATGCATACCTGACTCGAGAAGTCATTCAGTCACGTGCTACAAAGCATGATCCAAGAAGTCATGTGGGGAAATGCATCACGCGCATCAACACATCACAAATCATGGCATCATTGGCCCAAGAAAGATGGGCTTCGTGAAATATTCCGAAGTCTGCCAAAAGAGAAAGACTATGAACGATTTGCTGTGCGGTCTGAGACCCAGGCATAGTATCTAATAATAGAGAGAAAAATCACTAAGCAGACCGTTCGTCTCGGCTGAACCGATCGTGAAAACTGTTTATGGCGATTCCTGCATACACATCAATACTGATGTGTCGTGTCGCCACAATAGAGAAAACATTACGAAAACTTAAAAGAAGTCAGCTCAGTTGTACCACACACAATTGAGCCGCTTCAAACCTTTAC